>NC_053436.1:20468988-20634011 GCF_007990345.1 Gossypium hirsutum
AGACTGACTAAGTCGGCTCACTTTATTCCGTGCGTACGGATTTTCATGGATAGACTAGCTGAATTGTACGTTTCTCAGATTGTGAGATTACACGGGGTACCTATTTCTATCGTGTCGGATAGAGATCCGAGATTCACCTCACGATTTTGGAAGAAATTGCAAGAAGCTTTGGGTACCAAGCTGCATTTTAGCACCGATTTTCATCCCCAAACCGATGGTCAATCCGAGCGGATAATTCAGATACTTGAGGATATGTTGAGATGTTGCATCCTCGAGTTTAGTGGTTCATGGGAACGGTATTTACCCTTGATCGAATTCGCTTACAACAATAGTTTCCAATCAAGTATTAAGATGGCACCTTACGAGGCTTTGTACGGTCGTAAATGCCGTACACCATTGTTTTGGACCGAGCTCGGTGAAAGTAAAATTTTTGGAGTTGATTTGATTAAAGATGCCGAACAGAAAGTAAAGGTAATCCGTGAAAGTCTGAAGGTAGCCACAGATCGTCAAAAATCGTATGCGGATCTGAAACGGAAGGACATGGAATATCAGGTGGGAGATAAAGTGTTCCTTAAAGTTTCGCCTTGGAAAAAGGTACTCAGATTTGGCCGTAAAGGCAAGTTGAGCCCGAGATTCATTGGGCCGTACAAAATTTCCGAACGAGTGGGGCCGGTTGCATATAGATTGATTTTGCCCCCTGAACTTGAAAGGATACACGATGTCTTTCATGTTTCGATGCTTCGACGCTATAGATCTGATCCTTCGCACATAATTAGTCCGTCGGAGGTTGAAATTCGAGCCGATATGAGTTATGAAGAAGAGCCGATGTGTATCCTAGCTCGTGAAGTGAAGGAGTTGCGGAACAAAAGGGTTCCGTTAGTAAAGGTGTTATGGCTCAAACACGGGATCGAGGAAGCTACTTGGGAAACCGAGAGTTCGATGAAAGAACGATACCCAAACCTATTTACCGGTAAGCTTTTGGGGGACGAAAATTTCTTAAGTGGGGGAGAGTTGTGACACCCCAAAATTTACCCTAGTCGGGAAGTGGTTTCGGGACCGCTAAACCGCATCATAAAAATAATTAGCTGTCATATTTGATGCTTATTATATGTATATATGCATGTGTGAAAATTCCATGTTTGAATTTTTTTTAATTGAAGGTGAATTTAGTAAATAGGACCTATGTGAGAAAATCTGGAAATGTGATTGGTTAAATTACAAGGACCTATTAAAGCATGTGGTGAGAATAATGGCTTTGCATGTCAAATACCCCTTCTTTTATACATAGTGGCCGGCCATGATGGAGCATATATTAGAATAGGTGGTAAGTTTCCATGAAGTGGTCATTATTTTATGTAAAGGAAAGGAAATAATAAAAAGAAATACTAAGGATAATAAAAGAAGTAACAAAAAAAAGGGGTCATTACCTTGTTCTTCTTAGCCGTACAAGAAGAAGAAAAAGGAGGGGGGGAGCAAAGGCATTCGGCCTTTTGAATGAAGAGGAGGTTAGTAAATTTTGTTAATTTTTCTTTTGAAATAATAGTTGTTTGGGTTAATCATCACGTTTTTCTTACCTAGCCATACTAAAATTTCGAATTTAGAGTGTTGGATGGAGCTTTCGGTTATGGTATGTGTGAGAAGAACTTGATTTTTTCTTACCTTTAAGTTTTGATGGATAAAGAAACAAAAGGTTGTTGATGAAAGAAATTAATGTGTTAAGAGATTATATGAAACTTATTCATGTTTATATATGTTATATGCATTGAAAATGGTTGATGATTTGGAGGTGATTAGCTTGAATCGGCCATGGTATATCCATAAACACGATCTATGCTTGTTATGTTACTCATGGTTAAAACGATTCGGCTATGACTCTTGTAAAAAAAAAAAGTAAAAATAGGCATGTGAATTTAAAAGATGGTATGAACAAATGTGGAGTTTTGCTAGTTTAAGAGTATTCGGCCAAGTGTTCATGTGGTGGAAATTAAGTGTTAAATGGAATGAAAATGATGTTATATGGGGTATGTATATTCGGCCATATGAGTGAATACATAGATGATGTTAAATTTGATTATGTATAATGGGCCATATAGAGTACACATGGTGATATTAACCTTAATTCTTTATAATTGATCAAGTGGATGATGTTGGTTTATATGGTCGAATTTGAATTATGAATATGTACCTTGAAATAGAATGTTGCCGTATGCTTCTTTTGATATGAAACTATTAATGTTACGGGATATAAATAACTAGCAAGGTAATTAAACTAGTTGATTTATTTATTTAAGCTCAAGAACCTAAAGGAGAGGCGTCCAACAAGGGGAAATCGAAGGTCATCGAGTAGCCGACTCGGAATTATTTTACCCAACATAAAGTAAGTCATTAAGCATGTAGTTGGTATTATTTCAAATGGTCATAATGTTTATGTATTGATGCTGAATGGAATGAATAAATATACATATATATATATGCATGTACGTATGTGATGATGAAATTGTTGAATGAAAAGAAAAGAGGTAAGATGTACTGAGTTGTTGATCTCGGCACTAAACGTGCGGGTATAACCATTTATGACCATGAGATTGGCGCTAAGTGCGCGGGATTAAATTGTACAGCACTAAGTGTGCGATTTGACTATGTTGCACTAAGTGTGCGAAATGAATATGATGCACTAAGTGTGCGAATTGACCATGCGGCACTAAGTGTGCGAGTTTGACTATGTAGCACTAAGTGTGCGATTTGATTACGTAGCACTAAGTGTGTGAGTTGATTATATAGCACTGAGTGTGCGGACTCAATATACATTCGTGAATCATTATGGACACTATGTGTGCGACACTATTGAGTCGATCGCGGACAGCGGATCGGGTTTCTTGGACACATCTATTTTTGCGGGGTCAGGCCGTCATTGAAGTCATCACACCGGATAGCAAGTTTTGGTACTTTCTTCTTAGTTGGCTTAGAAGAACATTTTGGCATGTATAAGCTATTACGTTGTGTTTGAACTTTGGCATGTAAACTTTAAGCCATGCGAAAATGGCACGAATGTTCGATTGAGTTGGATCAAGGGTAGGCATGAAATGGACCTAGTTACTTTCGTAACAGATGCTGGCAGCAGCAGTGTCATGAGATTGAAAAATCACTAAAAATAGTAGGAGTGGAATTAATTGATGAATAAATTATGTAACCGAAGCTTGATGAGTCTGTTTTCATGAGGAAGTAACGAAAAGATCATATGGGCAGTATATTAAGAGATAATCAGATTTTTGTGGGACAGGGCCAGAACGGTTTCTGGATTCCCTGCTCCGACTTTGGAAATTCATTATAAATTAGCCAGAGATAATTAGGGGTCGTACCATATATGTACAGATTCCTCTCTAAGTCTAGTTTTCATAGAAACAAACGGAATCAGTATTGAAGCCCCGTGCAGGGCGATATCCAAGTCGTAATGGGAAAAGGTCAGTGTAGTCGACCCCTGCAACATGGGAGATTTTGACTAATAAACTGTACTAATTGGCCCGACCAAAAATTCTAGAAAAAAATACATAGATGGGCACATGAGTCTAGTTTCTGGGAAAAATTATGAAACTGATTTTTGAGTTACGAAACTCAAGATATGATTTTTAAAACGACTAGTACACAGATTGGGCAGTGTCTGGAAAATAAATTTTATAAGGGGTTAAAGTCAGTTAACCCCTCGTGTTTGACTCCGGTGTCGGTTTCGGGTTCGGGGTGTTACAGGATTAGTAACATAATCATGTATCATGTAATTTAACTAGATGAGCTCATCATTCAACATCTCATTCACATATACATCCCATGTTAATCTCGTTGAGTTTCTTGGAGATGTTGATGGAATACCCATTATCCGTCAATTCATACGAATGATCGTTTCAGATGTGCACTCCCGCGAACCTCACACCTTCTAGCGGGATTACCAGTCCAGGCTAAATCCCCCATTTTATGAACTCAAAAGGTGATGTCAGGATTACCAATCCAGGCTAAATCCTTTATAACAACAAACACCCTTAATGAGCTCATATCTGAATTACCAATCCAGGCTAAATTCAGACCCCAAATCGAATTACCCGTTCGGGCTAAATCCACAATGCACACATATTCTTCGGGAGGCTTGATCATTCAAAGGAACACCTGTCCAGGCTAGATCCTTTTCATAACTGAGATCAACGGATTACTCGTCCGGGCTAAATCCTTTCTACAACACATGCAGGATCTCAAATCATATGTAATTACGGGTTGCCCTTCAATCCCCTTTTTCAACCTCAACCGAGACTTTTTACAACATTTCTTTATCAATAATGCATTTATCATAAAATCATAAATCATACAATTATGCATACTACAAGTTTACTTATGTTATCCGAACTTACCTGGTAATCGTTTTGAAGTTGTGTTTCAGTTATTCCAAAACCTTCCGTTTACCTCGATCGACCTCCAAAATTTGTTCCTCGGGGTCTATAACAGCAAGATTATATTATTAATATCTCACATTATACATTACAAGTCTAATTCTCGCCCCCAGTCCAAATGACCGTTTTGCCCTTAACCTTTGACATTTTTACGATTTACTCCCTAGGCTCGTATAATGAAACACATGCAATTTCTATCTTACCCAAGCCTAGCAGAACATTTTTTTCTCTTATGGCAGCCCACATTTCCCATTATTTCTCATTTCTACCACACATTTTACAACTTTTGCAAAATGGTCCCTATAAGGGTTTTTCATGAAAATCACCTAGGAAAAGATGTTTAACACACATTCATCTTTCATATTCCTCCATAATCCATCAAGATACAAGTAACTCATGCATGGGTAAAGTTTTAAACATGAACCCTAGCATGAAATTTGGGTAGAAGTAGAGAGAACAAGCTATCGGGATTTCAAAAATACAAAGAACATTAAAAAAGGGGCTTGGGAGCACTTACTATTGAGTCTGGAAAGCTTGAAAACCCTAGCTATAGTGACTTGGGAATTTCGGCTGAATGAAGGAGAAAATGGGCTAATTTTGGTTCATTTTTCCCATTTTATTTCATTAAAATACGAAATGACAAAAATACCCTTATGCCCTTTCTTTAGAATTTTATCCATGTAAACCCATTTTTGTCCAAAAATTTAAAAATTGGGCCAATTGCTCTCCAATACCTTCTAATTTATAATCTAAAGCAATTTCATACAAATTGCTTCTAGAATTCAAGTTTTGCAATTTATTCAATTTAGTCCTTATTTCCTAATAGGATATTTCACTCAAAGAATTTCCTCATGAAACTTTAACACATGCATAACCTCATATTCTAGGCCTCATAACAATCATAAAATAAATATTTTGATGTCGGATTTATGGTCCCGAAATCACTATTCCGACTAGGCCCTATTTCGGGATGTTACATTTATATGAATTATATAAATGTTATAAATGTATGAAAAAATAACATGCCCGTTAATGTTCAGAAAATGATAAGTTTCGTTTGAATAATGAAATTCGATGGATTCATGATTTCTTGTATTGAATGTGGTCATGCATATGTTGCAGACAGAATATAGCTCGGACGAGCAATCCTGTTATAAGCCCTCTTGAGCATCCTGTTATATAGTTCCTACAAGCATCTTGATCGGTAGTGATTCTGCATGTGTTGCACACTACAACAGCTCTTTGTGAGCGTCCTGTTACATGATTCGATCGGTTGTGATCCAGCATTCATTACAGACACAAACACAGCTCTTCATGAGTGTCCTGATATAGGCTCTTATGAGCTTCCTGACATGGCTCACTTGAACTTCCTGTTATGCTATCCGGAGCTCCTATTACATGACTCTTTGTGAGCTTCCTGATAAGCTCTTCGTGAGTTTATTGATTAAAAGTTCTTTGTGAACTTCCTGTTCTAGACTCTTATAAGTTTCTTAGTATAGCCCGGATAAGCTTCCTGTTACATGTCTCACATGAGCATCTTGATATATGGCTCGAGAGTGTGCTTCCTGATTATGTGCCCTTCTGGGTACCCCTAAATATGAATTGACGGTTTCTGATTTGTACACTTCGAGTGTAATATATGTTTATCCATCGATATTTCAAATAAATTTAATAGGAAAAATCCTAACATGATAAAATATGAACACAAAATGAATTATTACATGTATCTTCCTGAAATACATGAAAATGATGATACATGATATATGGAAGTATGAGATGGTGAGATATGAACATGGAACTTGTTTGAGGAATATGTTCATCTAAGATTATAAATTTGTACACTTTGAGTGTATTTTCCCCTGTTTCTACTGATATTTTAATTGATTTAATGAGGAAAATCCTGACATGAAATAATCTGAACTTGAAACAAAATCTTATGAAAATGTACTTGAAATACATGGGTATAAATTATATATATTATTTGAATTCATAATGTGGAAAGTATATGTATATGGGAATTTGGTTGTTATTGAGCCTATACATGTTTCTTGATTTTTATATGAGATATTATGACTTAGAAACAAACTATTACCTATATGTACATGTCGTACATGGGATGACATTACTTGATATAATGATGCATGAATTGGTTGTTACATGAATGTGGATCATGCTTGATGACTTTGTTCATCCATGATTAAGGACTATTATATGTGATTACTTGGCTAACATGATGAGGATATGTGTTAAGGGCTTGTGATAAAATTGGTTGATAGTGCCTTGCATGTTTATTTTGAACATAAATATATGACAAGTTATTTACCATGTTATATGAACTTACTAAGCATTTCATGCTTACTCTATTTTATTTTCCTTTGTTCTATAGTAATTCGGAAGCTCGTCGGATTGAAAGCATTGGTGGAGATCACTCACACTATCCATCGACCTATCTTGGTATATATAGTAAATTAATTATGGTTATAATGGCATGTATAAATTAATTAGCCAATGTTGGCATATTAATGTTTGGGTTATAACTAGCCATTGGAATGGCTTGTGGTGAACAAGTTTTGATATGTATAAATGAGGCTATAATGTGTCTGGCGTGTGCTTAAATGATTGATTGATAGAAATCATGCTGGCATATTGAAAATTAATTCTAACATATTTGATAAAATATGAATATAGGTGAATTCGATAAGTTAAGTAATATTGTATATTTAATTACATGATGGTAAAGTGTTATTTAAGGTGTTTAAGAGAACATTAGTTGTATGTGATGATATGTCATGCATGAGACTTGGATTTGACTTGAATTAATTATTTTAAAATGGCTTGTAAATATGTTTAAGTATTGGTGTAAGAAGAAGACCGACTGGGTGAGAAATGTGTGACACACGGCCTAGCAAATGGGCATGTTATCCAGCCGTGTGACCCCTGCATCCACAAACGACATAGCACATGGGCTTGTTGATTGGCAGTGCCACCCAAGTCAGAGAGTTACACGATCTGAGACACGAGCATGTCCCTGGCCATGTGAGCCATAAGGCCTGACCACACGGGCGTGTGACCCCTGCATCTTGCGAAAATTTTTTTGAGTATCCGGTTTAGTCCTGACTCATTTCTAATGCATGTTTTGAACCTCGAGGGTTCATATAAGGGACATTATGATTGATTTTAGACATGAATATTGTACGGTGTAGAATATCTATTTATTTAATCTGTAAGTTCTGGTAATGCTCTATAACCCTGTTCCGACGACGATTTTGGGTTAAGGCTGTTACAGTACTGAGAATCCTATGGCATGCAAACTATATCTAACGGTCTCAAGGTTCGCAAGACCAAAATATTTGTTGTTAAACACATATTTTACTTACCGTTTCTGCATTTTTTCACTGCACAATCACACTATATTCATGACATAATCGCTGTCATATGGCACGTATAGCATACCCAAAATAAACTCTTTCACATTAACCATCATAAGCTTATATCACATGTCATAATATCACAATTTAATCCACAATTTCACAACACACAGTCACATATTAAATCAATAGTATGAGAAAGCTTACACTCAGAATTTAGAGTAGGGGATTAGGCTACTACTAAATTACCAATTAACATATTGAATCGTGTCCACAAGTAGCTATTCTAAACACTCAAAATTTAGAGTAGAAGTTTAGGCTACTACTAAATTACCAATTAACACATTGAATCGTGTCTACAAGCAGCTATTCTAAACACTCACCAATACGCTTTCACTGAAGTACTGAAAACTCAAACTAGCCTTTCTTTAGCTCGTAAAAGGTCTTAATGAATCCGAAACTTCAACACAATAATTCACACAATAACACAATCAACAACCAGCTAAGGATTCACCTTAAACAATAAAAAAACATAAGCCTAAGTTAAATTCTCACGTAACTGAAACCTTCGACATAACAAGTTTGAAATTCAAATATCTTGGTCTATACTCAATCGTTGCCTAAACCTGATTCCTTTCATCTAATTATTCACCAACAATAGATTCTCAACCTTTAAACTACACAAAACTACTTAATTCATGGTGTTGAAATTTTTGACATGTTTATGGCATTTTTTACGAAATTTATTAAAATCCAAAAAAGTTTTAACAAAAATTAAAAGTAAGTTTAGAAACCTTTTAATCTCATCAAAACTAATTTAAAAAAACTTTGAAACCATGTTTTTACCCAAAATCTCAAAATCCAACATTAACAACCCAATTTTCAGCTTTTATTTAAAACATGCGATTCAATAGCTAAAAACTCAATTTTAGAGACTAGATAACATTAAAAAAACAGAAAGATGAACAGTTACCTTCGATGGATGAAAAACGAACTCTTGGTTGATAACCCAAAAAACCCACAAACTTGACAAGAGAGAAATATATGGTATTGTTAGTGTTATTCTTGAAATTTTATTGGGGTTTAAGGCTTGGGTGTTGATAGAAATAAAAGGAATATAGTTTTGGAAATCAAAATCTAATAGGAGAGTAAGGAAGAACAAGGGATGACAAACAAACAAGTCAAAGGAAATAAACTATTGTGAGTTTACTGTAGAAGAAGGGACAAATGTTGTATTTTAAAATTTTGTAAAATTGTTTCATTAACACCCATAATTTTGACCCTTTTACAAATCAATTCTTTTTTGAAAATTGAAAGCCTTTTCAGTATTTTTTTTTTCAAAAATTGATTTAATTTTGAAAATACCATAGACAAAAACATTTTCGAATACGATGCTAACGAAATTCCCGAGCTCACTAAAGCTAAAATCCCTAAAAAACCTTTAAAACCCCTAGGATTGTGAGGGGCTACAACTCTCCCCTTCTAAAAAGAATTTCATCCTCGAAATTTACCTAAGCTAAACAAAGAAGGATATTGTTGTCTCATCCCATCTTCAGCTTCCCAAGTAGCCTCTTCTATCTTGTGGTTTTGCCACAAAACCTTAACCGATTAAACCCTCTTATTTCCCAAAACCTTCTCTTCAAGAGCTAAAATCTCAATCGGTACCTCCTCATAAGTCAGATCAGTTCAAACTTCAATCTCCTCTACTGGCACAATATGTGATGGATTTGAATGATACTTCCTCAACATAGACACATGGAAAATATTGTGAATTTGTTCAAGTTTCGTTAGCAACTTAAGTCAATAAGCTACGACACCATCCTCTCAACAACGTCATAAGGTCCAACATACCTTTGACTCAGTTTACCCTTCCTTCCAAACCTCAAAACCTTTTCCCAAGCTGAAAACTACAAAAACAACTTATTGCCAACTTGAAACTTGACATCTCGACATTCCAAATCCGCATAAGATTTCTAGCTATCTGGGGCTACTTTCAAACAACCACAAATCAACTTTACCTTCTTTTTAGCCTCATGAACTAAATCTAATCCAACATCTTGGTTCTCGTCCAATTCTGCCCAACAAAAAGGAGTTCTACACTTCCTACCATATAATGCTTCGAACGATACCATACGAATACTCACTTGAAAACTGTTGTTGTAAGAAAACTCCACTAACTGTAAATATCGCTCCCAACTACCACTAAACTCAATTGCACAGCTTCGCAATATATCCTCTAAAACTTGAATTACTCTCTCTGAATGACCACCAGTTTGAGTGTGATAAGTCATACTGAAACTAAGTTTCGACCCCAAAACCTGGATGTAAAACGCGGATCCCTATCTGAAGTAATCGAAACTGGAACCCTATGAAGACGTAAAATTTCAGCAATGTACTGCAGAGGATAATTGGTATGCGCAGCAAAGAAATGTGCACTCTTTGAAAATTGATCAACTATTACCCATATTGAATTCTTCTTCGTCGAAGTCAAAGGAAAACCCGAAACAAAGTCCATAGTGATCCTTTTCCACTTCCATTCAAGAATCGCAATCGGTTGCCACAAACATGAAGAAAACTAATGCTTTACCTTTACCTTTTAGAAAACAAAAAATTGAGTCACAAAATCCATAACATCTCACTTCAAACCAAGCTAATAATAAATCTCTTGAAGATAATGATACAGTTTACTACTACCGGGATGTATAGTCTAAGGGCTACTATATGCATTGGTAAGAATTGGTTGCTTCAAATCTGCTTTATGCGGCACATACAACCTACCTCAAAAGTTCAATATACCATCACCGTCAACATCAAAATCTCTGTTAACACCTTGCTTAACCTATCAAAACCTCTTTAATGACTCCCTATCTAACGACTATTTCTCCTTAATCTATCATGACAAAGTCGACCTCTCTTGAAGTTTAGCTAACAAGCCTCAATCATTAGCTAAAATCAAGTGAACAAACATGGCTTTCAACTCCATCATTGACTTCCTACTCAAAGTGTCAACAATAACATTCTCCTTGCCAGGATGATACTCTATAACACAATCATAATCCTTCAAAAGCTCAAACCAATGCCTATGTCTTAAATTCAACTCTTTTTGAGTTAGGAGGTACTTAAGGCTCTTGTGATCCATATAAATGACACACTTCTCACCGTACATGTAATGACACCAAATCTTAAGCGTGAACACCACAACAACTAACTCCAAATCATGAGTATGATAATTGCACTCATTCATCTTCAACTGTCTCGAGGCATAAGCCACAACCTTACCTTTTTGCATCAAAACACAACCAAGTCCCAAATACGAAACATCACTATAAACCACAAAATCTTTTCCAGGCTCTAGTTGTCTCAACACAAGTGCCTCAGTTAAAACTGTCTTAAACTATTAAAAACTTTCCTACCTTTCATCAATCATTCAAACACCACATCTTTTTGAAGTAGTTTCATTAAGGGTGCAGCAATAAGGGAAAACCCTTCAACGAATCTACGATAATAGCCAACCAAACCCAAGAAACTCCGAACTTCAGTAACACTTCTAGGTGTTCTTTGGATCCATTCGAATCCCTTTTGCCAACACAACATGACCTAAAAATGCCACTTCTTTAAGCCATAATTTACACTTACTAAACTTCGCATACAATTGCTTATCTCATAGAATCTACAATAAAACCCTTAAATGCACGTCGTGATCCTCCTCAGAACGAGAATACACCAAAATATCATCTATGAAGACAACCAAAAATTGATCCAAGGACAAATGGTATACTCGGTTCATCAAATCCATGGACATAGTAGGGGCATTTGTTAAACCAAACGGCATTACCAAAGCCTCATAATGCCCATACTAAGTCCTAAAAGTAGTTTTCAAACTGTCAGACTCTTCTACCTTCAATTGATAGTACCAAATCTTAAATCAATCTTCAAAAAAACATTGTTACACATCGGAACCGATCAAACAAGTCATCAATTCGAGAAAAAGGGTATTTTTTCTTGATAGTCAACTTGTTTATCTAGCTATAGTTAATACACGTCCACAATGAACCATCGTTCACTTCAGGAAAATTGATGCACCCCATGGAGATACACTCGATCAAATGAACCCTTTATTGAGCAACTCTTACAACTAAACCTTCAAAACCTTTATCTTTTTCGGTGCCATGTGATAGGGTGCAATGGACACCAGTGTAGTACAATGATAAAGCTCAATACCAAACTCAACTTCAAATTCCAGTGGGAAACTGAACAACTCTTTGGGAAGCACGTCAGGAAAATCCTTAATAGTGCGAATATCTTGAACTCTAGCTCTTTACAAACTGAATTCATCACATAGTGTAAGTAAGCCTCACAACCTTTTCCTATCATCTCTCAGCCTTCATAGTCGAAATCACATTAGACATAAATCCTGGTTTTTCACTAATAACAACACTTTCCAATTCATCACTATTCCTTAAAGTAATTCGCTTTGTTTCAAAATCCACCTTAGCCTTATGTTTAGTCAAACAATCCATACCAAGAATAACATCAAACCCGTAGAAAGGTTGTAACACCCTTTACCCGTGTCTGACACTGGGGCAGGATACGAGGTATTATCGGACTTTAACATAAGCATTCAGCCAAAATCGGGCTATATAAAAAATTTCATTCTATTTAAAACTTTTCATTTTCATGTGCAACATCCCTCAAATGGGCTTATGAGGCCCGAATCATACATTGAGGTGGTTTGGGACTAAACTGAAAAACTTTGAAAGCATTTGAGGACTTAGGAAATTTTCATCTTAAAACATGGCCACACGCCCGTGTAGAAGGGCAACACGCTCGTGTGGCCAAACGCTAGTGGACACGTGGAGGGAGCAAGTGAAGCGTGTCATTCGTAATGGAAAGAAAGATACCACTACTTCGCCTCTTTGTTGGACCGCCGCCGCGAACACAGTGGTATCTGACTAAGGGCAGGCCAGCAAGACAGTTAGAGATGAGATGTCAAGACAGCCAGTGGAAAGATTTTCACCTTATCCAGTACTAGTTGCAGAACCTTCCCCTTTTTCCGGGGTTTGGATTCCAGTTTGAGTGGAAGGTGGGTTATCTATTCTCGTCGTTTTTCTTGCTTCTACCTATTCCTTACGATCCCACTTTCGTTCCCTATTTTACTATACCGGAATTTCTTCAGAAAGATCGATAGAGTCTTTTGATGGGCCAGTAGATGTGCAAAAACTTGACCCTTTATCGCTTTGGGAGTGACACACATTCTATGTCAAATTCTGACAGCTGTAACAACCATCGCGCTGCCCTTCCCGATAGGGCTGGCCTTGACAGCAAGTACCTTATCGGATTAGCCCCCACAACCAACTTTATCTTGTGTGCCAGCATATAATGTCTTAACTTTTGGGCTGCATATAAATCCCCATTCTTCAACCCCCCCTTTTTTTGCCATTGTCACTACTGGTACCTGACCCCGTCGGCTCAACATTTTTGCAAACACCGACCCTTACTTAATAGGGCAATGAAAAGAGGAGAACGAGGACAGCTGACTACCACTAAAAGTCAGACTACGAGTACATATTGTATGATGCCCACTCTCTATAAGTGATACCTGTGGCACTGCGAGTGAAACAAAATTTCTCATAACCACGATAAAAGACTTCACTTCAAAACCACCTTTATCCTTTGAAATTTCCTCCCGCATTCTCTGCCTATACCTATAAGAAATATGATCACGCTAATTTGTCAAAAGTCGTCAAGAGAGTAGCGAGCCCAACTAACGATCTTATTGAGGAGCATAGATGCCAAAGGCAAGTGAGTTAGAATAGTATCCTTGTGAAGCTAAGGTCAGCCAACCACAAGGTAGTCCGTATGATTCAAAGAGATAGGGGGAGGGTAGCCATGATGCGGCTTGTACAAAGAGTCAGATAAGGAGTTCTAAGTGAAGCTTGGTCAGATCTTATCTTCGATGGATGGGACTTTGGCTTTCTTTCTCCCGGAGACCATGCCATTCCTCGACACCGACCTTCAAAGTCAGATGAGGAGCTGGCTTCCCTCAAAGTAGCTCTAGGAGCGTGTGGCCATTCTAACATGGCTGTACTGAAGGCTGTGTGATTCACACAAGCTAAGCACAAAGGAACATGCTCGTGCCATAAACCCGTGTGAAATTAATTCCAAATTCAAACCTACAAGGGTTTTAACACGGTCGAAAACACGCCCGTGTCTACAACTCGTGTTCCTCACACAGCCATGGCACGCCAATGTTATAGCCCGTGTGTAAAACCCATGACATTCTATTTCTTACGTTTTCAACTCTTAAAGGTCACACGGTCGAGGCACATGCCCGTGTGCTAGGTCGTGCCCTTCACGCGGCTGAGACACACGGCCGTGTCTCCACCCGTGTGTTTATTACCATGCATACTGACTTGCAAAACAGAAGTGCAGGGGACACACGGCTGGACTCCATGCCTATGCGTAGACCATGTATCATACACGATTTAGACACACGCCCGTGTGTATACCCATGTGGACAAAAAAAGGCTATTTACCAAGCCTCCTTGCCACCCTTACTTACACTAACTTACACAAGATCAACCAAACCAATACAAGTGTAACATATATAACCAAATCAGCCACAATCATTGGAAATTTGCATCAAATGTATCTAATAATAATTTATATTAGCCAACATTAACAGCCTATACAAAATGTTATCACATCCATCATAAAAGCCAACACTTGTGGCTAGTCTAACAAGACACTAAACCAAAGATTTGAGTCCCTATACATGCCAAAATTTCAACATTTAAATTAACTAAACCAATAGCTTCAAGTGATAGTGTGATCAATGCCTCCGACGTCCCTTGATCCCCGATACGAGCTTGACAACACAATAAGAAAATGAAAAGGAAGGGAGTAAGCATAAAGCTTAGTAAGTACACATATACAAATAATTTCTAAATAGGAATTCATTCGTCAGTTGATAATTTATTAAACTTGAATGATGTATATCATTTAGACCTCTCTATCTTACTCTTCACTGTCATTTGCACATACTTGCTACATATCGTCACATAATAAGGCCTTATTCATAAGTTTAGTATACATACCTATGATCACCCGTAAAATAACTCAAGTTCATTCTCTCTGATGACATACCCCATTGGAATTATCACCTACTCACTTTTCGAGCTACCTGTTGAACATTCGAAATAAAAATGGATACATGGGAAGTTTGCACCTAAGTACCATATAAGTAGCCAGAGCTACCTCATACTATGTAATGCTCGCATTTTGAGCTACTCATGGGCCTTTTTTACCAAGTCAGTACCCAGACCCCATAGCGCTATCATGTAACGCCTGCTCAATAAGCTACTCACGGGTCTATACACTAAGTCAGCAACCAGACCCATATAGTGTTAACATGAATTGCTCGCTCAGCGAGTTACTCACAGGTTTAGTCACGAAGCCATTACCCGGACCCACATTACATATAACATTCGTCTCATGAACTCAGACACAACTCATGAGTTCAGACCACATAGTTTCGTATGACATACTTTGTGTATCCTATACTATTCCTAAGGTTCAATGGGATTTCAAATCTAACCCGATGTCATCGCACTAGCTCATAATGTAGGTTATCTTATATCACATTATTTATATTTTCATGGTAACAAGTAAGATTACGGTACATGATAACAATAAAACATTTAAATATATATTATCAATACATTTAAAAGTAAGCTACCATGACACATTTTTTACATATGTACTTACCTCGGTACAAAATGATGGGAATGAGCTTAATCCTCGTAAACTTTGTTCTTTCCCCAATCAAGACCCGAATCTCGTTTCTCTTAACCTAAAATGTCGAAATTTAGCTCATTTCATACTCAAATCATTCAATTTAATTTGGTAAAATGATCGTTTCACCCTTAAACTTCGTAAAAATAAAAAATTTACCCCTAGGCTCGTAAATTGATTTTTATCAGATTTCTTTAAGTCTTAAGCCTAGCCGAACCCTTTTTACTCTTATAGCAACCCAAAATCCCCATTATTTCACAACATTACTATATATTTTACAAACTCTACAAAATGGTCCTCTTAGGTGTTTTCCATGAAAATTACTTTGCAAAAATTGTTTATTTCATAACCATAACTCATATTCTTCCATAAAATTTCAGTTAACATCACATATGCTTTCATTGCAAAACCCTAGACTCCCAACCTTTTCGCAAAATAGTCCTCTCAATAGCTAGATTAAGCTTTAGAGGTTCCAAAAACACAAAAATTATCAAGTAAGGCTATCTAAATTACTTACTTTCAAAGATGGAAAGTGGCTGCAAATTTCAAGCTTCCAAAATCCTTAATTTGCTGGTATTTTCGGTGGAGAAGGAAATAAGAAGAAGATGGTATCTCTTTTTCTTTCTTTTATTTTTATTTTATTCAATTAAGTCACCAAACACACCTAACATTTGACCTTTGACCTTTCTTGTCCCCTATGGCAGGCCACTCTCCTAAAAAAGGGTCTATTTGCACATTAAAGACCCCCAATTAAAATTTTGTACCAATTTAACACCTTTGGCTAGTAAAACAAAACTTTTGTCCTTTATGCGATTTAATCCTTTTTCACAATTAATCTCATAAACGCCAAAATTAGTTCACCAAAATTTTCATGTACTCAATTAATCATGCTATGACACCAAAATAATAATAAAAATAATTTCTCAACATTAGATTTGTGGTCTCGAAACCACTGTTCTGACTAAGCCAAATATAGGGCTGTTACAAAGGTAATTCCATAAGATCAACAAAGAAAATGTGCCCTTGTATCATAAAGGGGCATCTACAATAAACTTTATTCACTACCACTCTATCGCCAAAAAACTAAAAACAGTTATACCAAAATCAATAGTCTTTACAAGAATCCCTAACTTACAAGCCAGTTCACTCAAAATATACAAATGCATAGAACCAAAATCAACCAATAAAACAATGCAGTAGATTGTAAAGTAAAAGTACTTGCAATGACATTAGTTGGATCTTGATCTTCTGGTTCTCTAACAGTATAAACCCGAGCTAGACCTCCAAACTCAACTTGTGAAGCAACAGTATGAGAAATAATCCACTGCCTAATTGGTCTTCCATTACTTTTACAACGACCACGACCTCTAGCAGGTGCAGAAGTAAGTACCAAACTCTAAGTTTGTGAAACCTCAACTCTATTTGGGAAATCTCGCAAAAATTTTTCCTTCAAACCATACTTAAAGCAACCATCCGTCAACTTACGACACTTACCAGAATGCCTACATTCATAATGTGCACAAAGCAGCCATCTAGAACCACCCGTCGAACCACCAGTACTAACCATAAAACTACTCTGCTGCCTAGATTGACTCGGTCGAGACCCACTTGTTGCACTGCTACCAGAACTATGACTATAACACCCTCTCTTAAGCGATCGACCTAATGAACCATTAAAAATCCTTTTACTAGATTCAGTAACCATAGAATGAGGCAGCTCAGCTAAAGTCTCCTCAACTACTTTAGCTCTCTTAACTAACTTATCAAACATCTCCACATTCTGAGTTACCAAGTAAACTCGAAACTCATGATTTAGCCCAAATTGGAATTTCTTACAATGGTCCCTATAAGAAAGAACCATCTTAGGAGCATACTGACTAAGTCGCACAAACTCTGGCTAGTAGTCAGCCACTGTCAAATCACCCTGAACCAAATCCAAGAACTCATGTTTACGAGCCTCCATATACTACTCACTTATGAACTTCCTCTTAAACACCTCAAGAAAATAACCCAAAGTCAAACGATCAGCGGTAGTACCTCTATTAACTGTATTCCACCAATGATGACCCTCACCGTTAAGTAGGGATATAGCACAACCAAACTTTTCCTTGTCAAAATAGGACATCTACTCGAGGATCTTTCAAATCCTTTCAACCAGTACTCAACCATGGTTGGATCAGTACTGTAACACCCCAATCCCGGCCTAGACGTTATGGCCGAATTCGACGTGGCACATTGAAATAAAAATCCATGTTTCATTTTAGTGTTTTTAAAAAAACAACTTTTATTAAGCTAACAAAGTGAATGGAAGCTGGGCACCAGGTAAGAATCCGTAACAGAGGAGGTGAGCCATGAAGACTACTTAAGTACCAAGTTCTTCGAATGGATCCAATCCTAGAAATGCCCACAACCATTGCCACACTTGGGTATATTGATTTGAAATTTATTTAAGTGGATATCTTTGAGAAATCGGATATTCGTAACGTTGTGTTGTTTGGAAAACAAGTGTCATTTTGAAAACGCGTCCTAAGTCTAGCCCATTTAATATCAACCAGTTTAGAGTTATTAAAAATAAAATAATCCCAGAAAAGAAAAGAAAATAAAGTTAGAATGGCCTTATTACAACCCAAAGAAAATAAAATACTAAATAAGATAACTTAAAGAAAACCAGTCACTTGTTTCAAAGCCCAAAAGCAATCACTGTGGCCACTCTGAATCCCCTCCGGCTCCAAGTCCCCAAATCAAGGCTCACCTGCAAGGTTAAAGAAAGGGGATGAGATTGGAAACTCAATGTGTAACAAGCCCCTTTTAAAGCCCAAAGCAATATCAGCTGCTGGGCCTAAGCCCACATCCAATCTCAACATATACTGGGCCGAAGCCTTTTCATATTTCATATTACGGGGCCGAAGCCTTTACTGTAAATGGTATGGCCCATAGGCCCATTTTAATATCACATGTAATGTCGATGAAAGAGTGAATGCAAACCCATTTGGGGAGATTACTCGACCCACCATCCGCTACTCTCCACCTGTACCAACCAAAACACAATGTGGGGAATGACTCAACCCACCCACCCAACCAACACACCACTGGTAGCTTAGCTGCTTTATCATATAACTGGAGGCCTAGCCTCTTTCAATAACTGGGACAAAGCCCTTTTCGGTAAACTGGGGCAAAGCCCATTTCAATAAACTGGGGCATAAGCCCTTTTCGGTAAACTGGGGCATAAGCCCTTTTCAATAAACTAGGGCATAAGCCCTTTTGCACTTCCTCCATCCATATAAAAACCCAACCCAATGCATTTATGAATTCATCATGTGCATTTCATACATATGATGTGCATATCATACATGTCATGTGCATATCATATCAAACATGTATACCATATCCCACGTATTAAATTTATAATTAAACCCTAGGGGTATAATCGTCATTTTTACCTAGGGGCAAAATAGTCATTTTCATATTATAAAGGTAATTTCATAATTTTACCATATATTAGGGTTTTCCATGTTCATTATTAGTTACTAACAATTCATATGTTTTAAACAGCGATTCTGGCCAATTTTTAACGAAACCGAGTTATTGGGCCAAAAACCCCTAATGGGCCCTACTTAGCCAATTTTGTCATCAACGCCCATTTAGCCTATATTCCATAATGTTCTTACCCGTCTTAACGCACAATTTAACAGGTTTTCATTCTCTACCAATTATACCCAAATGGGCCCGAAAGCCCATTGGGCCCAATTTTAGTCCCTCGAGGCCCAACTTACCGTAATGCCAAAAATTGTGCTCTTACCTGTTCCAACTATCCCGATCATCAACTTAGCGAATCTAACCAACAATGAGCATTCTCTTGCTCACAAGTCCTCGAAATGCCAGAATTTCGGCATTTCAGCTTTTCGGCATTTATTGTTTTAAGCTATGAAAAAGGGTTTGTTACACACCTATTTTGTGATATTCCTCGACGAGATCTCCTATACGATTTTTCCTATAATCCACCACTTATAAATCAGCTCACAATAATTAAACAAAAACGAGAACCATCTATTATCAACACTTACACATTCGGCCACCATCCATAATGGCCTTAAGAACCTTACCTTTGCCGAAATTAATGACTAGCTCTAGCCACTTCGATGATCCAAACTAATCCAATTCGATCCTACACCTTGCTGCTCCTCCACTAAACAAACCATAAAAAAGATTAAAAGAAAAGCCTAATAAGGCCTCTACCCATATTCGACCACCTCCCTAAACTATAGGGGTTTCGGCTTTTTGTCAACATTTACCTTAGGAATCGTTTATATTTCGAGCACTTACCACAGTCTCTCTTCTTGAATCCATTTATGCCTAAAAGATAAAGGGATTGGCCACCAAAAAGTGAAAAGAAAAAGTTGTTTTCTGGTCAACAAAGAATTCGCACCACCCAGTCTTCACGGATTTCAGCTTTTGCGGTATTTCGGCGGAAGTGGAGGTAAGAAAAACAATAGGTGAACGAAGAGGAGTAGTGGGCTGGTTTGAAAGAAGGAAAAGGAAGAAAAGATGAATAGGAGGAAGGTAGATTTAGCTGGAAAAGAAAAGAGAGAAAAAGACTACACCAAAAGGAGAAAACAGCACACCCTAATTCTTATTGCCGAAAATGCTACCCTAAAACCCCTCTGCCGAAATCCCCTCAATTCGGCTAAGCTCTATCCTTCTCTCAAATCCCTAAAATCTCTCCCCTTATCCTTCCATAATCCATGCATCTGACTGTTTCAAACTCTCCCCCATAGAGTTCTGTTCAGCTTTAAACTCTAGCATGCACAAGCATAAAAATAACATTACCTTTGCAATCACAAGGAATCGAACCCAGGTCTCCCCCACCCACTTACACGCCACCTTTTTAGCACCCTAGTGGCGTCACTTAGCAATTCTACCAAAGGCTCTTTTGTGTTACATTTCACCTACAAATTTTAATAAGACCACCTATCCAAGGCCCCTAACTTCTTAAGTCCAAAATTCAAAAATTCCACCGGGTTTTGGCCAACACATGGGCTTTCCATAAGCCCATTTACCTACTCAAATTTTGAATTCCACAACCAAATACCAAATTTTTAAAAACTTTACCAAAATATTTAGAGTCACGAAAAACCCAAAAATCAGGATGTTACAACTCTACCCTCCTTAAAGAAATTTCGGCCTTGAAATTTACCTGATCCAAATAGTTGAGGGTACTGCTTACGCATCGCCTCTTCGGTCTCTCATGTAGCTTCTTCCTTGCCATGGTTCCTCCAAAGTACCTTCACTAATGAGACTAACTTCCATCTCAACACCTTGACATCGCGATCAAGTATTTGTACAGGTTCTTCTTCAAAGGTCAAATGCGATCGTGCTTCGATTTCTACAACTGGCACGATATGAGTTGGGTCCGAACGATATCGCCTTAGCATGGACACATGAAAAACGTCGTGAATATGATCCAGCTTTGGAGGTAACTCTAGTTGATAAGCCACCAGCCATATCCGCTTAATAATTCGATAAGGCCCAATAAACCGTGGACTCAACATGCCCTTCTTACCAAATCTCAATATCTTCTTCCAAGGCGAAACTTTCAAAAAGACCATGTCCCCAACTGCATATTCAATATCCTTACGCTTCAGATCGGCATAAGACTTTTGTCGATCCGTTGCCTCCTTTAACCGATTCCTGATCACCTTAATCTTGTCTTCGGTATCTATTACCAATTCCGGCCCAAGTACTTGGCTTTCCCCCAATTTCGCCCAACAAGTAGGCGAACGACACCTTCGCCCATATAGTGCCTCGTAAGGAGCCATCTGAATACTTGCTTGGTAATTGTTGTTATACGCGAACTCCGCCAATGGCAAATAGTCCTCCCAACTGCCCTAAATTCAATAACACAACCTCTCAACATGTCTTCTAGAATCTGAATGACTCTCTCTGACTGCCCATCTGACTGAGGGTGAAAAGCCGTACTAAAGTCCAATCGCGTTCCCAACGCTTCATGCAACTTCTGTCAAAACTGAGATGTAAACCTTGGGTCTCGGTCAGAAATTATCGATACTAGCACTCCATGCAACCGCACTATCTCTGCCACATACAACTTAGCCAGCTTCTGAAGTGAATAATCAGTTCGGACGGGTATGAAATGGGTAGATTTCGTGAGCCTATCCACAATTACCCAAACCGAATCCTTATTAGAAGGTGTCAATGGCAACCCACTTACAAAATCCATAGTTACCCTTTACCACTTCCAAAGTGGTATCTTTACCGGCTGTAACAATCCTGAAGGCAGTTGATGTTCGGCCTTCACTTGTTGACACGTCAAACATCTCCCCACAAATTCAGTCACTTCTCGCTTAAGCCTAGGCCACCAAGATAGCTTTCGCAAGTCTCGATACAACTTACTCCCTCCTGGATGCATAGCACAAGGTCCATTATGTGCCTCTCTCAAAATCATCAATCTCAAGTCAGAGTCCTTCGGCATACAAATTCTCCCTCGAAAACAAAGAACTCCATCATTATTTAACCCAAAATCTAGATTCTCCCCCTTCTCAACTTACTGCAACCGAGAAACCAACGACTCATCTTCCAACTGTTGCTTCTTAATCTGTTCTACCCAAGTCGGTCTCACTTGTAACTCTGCCAATAAGCTTCCATCGTCATACAAACTTAGACAAGCAAACATTGCCTTCAACTCCGCCACAGTCCTTCGACCTAATGCATCAGCCACGACATTTGCCTTACCTGGATGGTACTCAATCGAACAGTCATAGTCCTTTAACAACTCTATCCACCTTCGCTGTCTAAGATCCAGCTCCTTTTGAGTCAGTAAGTACTTAAGACTCTTATGGTCCGTATAGATGATGCATCTCTCCCCACACAAGTAATGCCTCCATATCTTAAGCGCAAAAATCACCACTGCTAACTCCAAGTCATGCGTAGGATAGTTCACCTCGTGAGGCTTAAGTTGTCGTGAAGCATAAGCAACCACCTTACCCTCTTGCATCAACACGCAGCCCAAACCTATATGTGATGTGTCGCTGTAAACAGTGAAATCCTTACCAGACTCTAGCTGAATCAACACTGGCGCTTCTGTCAAAACCTTCTTCAGCTTCTCAAAAGCCTCTTGCTGTTTATTCGTCCATACAAAAGGTGCTCCCTTCCTTATAAGTTTCGTTAACGGTGCTGCCAACACAGAAAATCCTTCCACGAATCTCCGATAATAACCTGCCAACCCCAGAAAACTTTAGATCTCTGTTACCGACTTCGATGGCTTCCATTCCAGAATTGCCTCAATCTTTCAAGGGTCCACCTTGATCCCCTCAGCAGACACAACATGCCCCAAGAAAGTGACTTCTTTCAGCCAAAACTCGCACTTACTAAACTTTGCATAAAGTTGCTTTTCCTTTAGCACTTGCAGCATAACACGAAGATGCTCATCATGCTTCTCTTTCATTTCTGAATACACCAAGATATCGTCAATAAAAACGACTACGAACAGATCCAAGTATGGCTGGAACACCCGATTCATTAAATCCATGAATGCTGCCGGTGCATTAGTGAACCCAAAAGGCATCACCAGAAACTCGTAATGACCATATCGAGTCCTGAATGCTGTCTTATAAATATCCACTTCTTTAACTCTGAACTGATGATATCTTGACCGAAGGTCGATCTTAGAAAATACCGAGGCTCCTCTTAGTTGATCAAACAGATCATCGATTCTTGGTAACGAATACTTGTTCTTGATGGTCAGTTTATTCAACTGCCGATAATCAATACACATTCGCATAGTCCCATATTTCTTCTTTACGAACAACACTGGTGCGCCCTACGAGGAAACACTTGGTCTTATAAATCCCCTATCCAACAACTCTTGAATCTGAGCTTTCAATTCCACCAACTCCTTTGGTGCCATCCTATAAGGCGCAATGGACACAGGAGTTGTACCAGGTAACAAGTCGATTCCGAACTCGACTTCTCTATTCGGAGGTAATCCAGGAAGTTCCTCTGGGAATATATCTTGAAACTCCTTAATGGTCCTAACCGACTCTACCGTTGTAACACCCCGAACCCGAGACCGTCGCCGGAGTCGAACACGAGGTGTTAACAGACTTCAAACCACTTATTAAAAAATTTTCCCAGACACGCTGGCAATCTGCGTACTAGTCGCTTTAAAAATCATATCTTGAGTTCTGAAACTCGAAATCCAGTTCCGTAAATTTTCCCCGGAACTAGACTCATACATCTATATGGTAGAATTTTTGTAGAATTTTTGGTCGGGCCAATTGGTACAGTTTATTAGTTAAAGTCGTCCCTGTTCCTGGGTTCGACTACTCTGACCCTTGTGCATTACGACTTAGATATCTCCCTTTACAGAGCTCCAATACTTATGCCGTTGGTTTCTAATGAAACTAGACTCAAAAGGGAATCTATACATATAAAACATGACTTCTAATTGTCTCTGATTAATTTATGGTGAATTTCTAAAGTCAGGACAGGGGATCCAGAAATCGCTCTGGCCCTGTTTCACAAGAGTTTAATTATCTCCTAACATACAGCTCATATGGTCGTTTCATTTCTTCTATATGAAAATAGACTCATCGAGCTTCGATTACATAATTTATTCATTAATTAATTCCATTCCTACTATTTTTAGTTATTTTTCAATCTCACGTCACTGCTGCTGCCAGCATCTGTTACTAAAGCAACTATGCCTATTTCGTGATTTCTCCTTGATCTAACTAGTAATTCATCATACATATCACAAATTATGATCATGACTAGCCATGCCAAAGGCTAATCATTGTCAAACATCTCCCTACTACACTATTTCCATATCATAAATTTTAACACCAAAAATAATCAACCATGACATGTGGCATAAAAATCGAATTACCAAGACTTACGACCTAACATTATAGAACCAAATCCAACCGAACATTTATGCCATTTTCGCATGGCTAAAAGTTTACATACCAAATTTCAACAAAACATATTAGCCTATACATGCCGAAATGTTCTCCTAAACCGACTAAGAAGAAAGTACCAAAACTTGCTAGCTGCTGTGATGACTTCGATGACGGCCCGATCACGCAAAAAGAGACGAGTCCAAGAAACCTAAAATAGGTGACAAGGAAACACCGAGTGAGTATATAACTCAGTAAGTCATAAGCAATGCACTACCATCCATACCGAACCATGCCATAGTTCCTTAGACCTATCGGTTCAATCTCATACCATGTCATGCATTCACATTCCATATACCAATCAATAGGATATTTGAGGCATTTTCATACATCATTTTATTTTCGTTACAATCATACAACTAAACGACCTTTCACCTATTCCACGATAAATCTTATGTACGTGACTTCAATTATAATTGTCACATAGGTTCAAACTTACCAAGCTCAACTCCAAATATAAACATAGCGCCTATTAGCCATGAACTCAAGGTACTTACCCGATCCGCTGTCCGTGATCAACTCAATAATGTCGCACACTTAGTGTCCATAGTGATTCAAAAATATATATTAAGTCTGCACACTCAGTGCTATATAATCAACTCGCACACTTAGTGCTATATAATCAAACTCGCACACTTAGTGCTGTACAATTTAAACCCGCACACTTAGTGCCAATCTCATGATCATAAATGTTTATACCCGCACACTTAGTGCCGAAATCAACAACTCAATACATCTCACCTCTTTTCTTTTCATTCAACACTTTCATCACCACATGCATACATATATATAAATTTATCATTCCATTCGGCATAATTACATAGACATTATGTCTATTTAGATCAATACAAAATATATGCTTGGTGACTTACCTTATGTTGGGGAAAACGATTCCAACTCGGCTACTCGATGTTCTTTCCTTTGCCCTTGCTTGCCTCTCCACCTTTAACTTCTTGAGCTAAATCGATAAATTAACTAGTTTAACCATCTTGCTAAATATTTATATCAAAATATTAATGATTTCATAGCATAGGAGACACATGGCCAATTCTTATCTTTCTACCCCATGCTTTTGAACTATTTGGTTAACAACCATATACTATCACCCTATTGTCGATAATCCAATCAAGGATAGTATCACAATTGTGTACACCCATATAGCCGAATGTGCAAAATTAAATTCAACATCACCTATATACTTAATTAGATGGCCGAATATACCAAATTAAACTCAACATTAAATGTCACAAGAACCCTAATCTAATTTGCAAATGGCTTGGCCAAAGACTCACAAGTGCCTTATCTATAACCTATTCGGCCTTACTACTTAAACTTAGCCTTTCATACATTTATATCTAATGTCATAGAGATGCCAAATCCTTAAGTGTTCCAACATCTAACTTACTCAATTCAACACATTGAACAACATTTATACCGATTTTGCTAGCACACAAGCCTTTGGCCGAATGTCATTAACCTCTAGTCACCTAAATTTTATTCTTTAAAACTCATCCAACACTACATTCAGCACCTCCAACCTATAATTTAGATATTCTCAAGTTCATTCACAAGTACATTTATATGACACATATATCATTAACATTTTTCAACATGAATCTATAACATGACCGAATACTCATGCACATACATACATAAAGAGAACTCAAATAACACCCAAAATCTCCTTTCCAGAGTGCATATATACCCATACATACGGCAACTTCCATTCTTATCTCCCAACAATGAATTCATGAATTTAGCTATGGGTTAACTAGACTATACACTTATCAACTTAATCTCAACATCAATTAGAATAAAATCACAATGCATACCTTTCCTTTGAACTAGCCATGGCCGAATGCCTTGGTTTCTTTTTCAATCTTTCCTTTCTCAATTTCGGCAATGAAGGAGATGAAAGATGAGCCTTCCTTCCTCTTTGTTTTCTTTACTTTATTTCACTAATATTATTTTTTTCTCACATAATGCCATTTCTTATTTTAATAACTAATTAAACATATATATTTGCCCATCAACACCCATCTTGGCCGGCCACTATAAAGAAAATTGGGCAATTTGACATGCAAGTCCACCCTTGTGTTGACATGCACTAATAAACCATTTAAAATTAGTCTATCATATTTCACCATGTCTCATATTGATCCCTATTTAATAATTTCTCATGCAATTGGCAAAATTAGGGAATGAAACGTCGACATATGCATGTACACACATAATAAGCATAGAATATAACAATTAATTATTTTTACGACTCGGTTTTGTGGTCCTGAAACCACTTTCCGACTAGGGTCACATTAGGGCTGTCACAACCGTTATCTCCTTAAGTTTAGTTTGACTTACAAAGGCCAAGTACGCCTCACAACCTTTCCGAATCAACTTCTCGGCTCTTAAAGCCGAAACAACATTAGACAAATAATTCCTTCGCTCCCCTATGACCATTACCTCCTCATCTTTGGCAGTTCTTAGTACCATTCTCTTTGCAGCACAATCCAACATCGCCTTATGCTTAGTTAGCCAGTCCATTCCCAGGATAAGATCAAAATCCCCAAATGGCAGCTCTATCAAACCTCCTTCAAAAATCTTACCTTGTGTCTCTAAGGGCATCGCCTTAAAGAGTTTATCTACCTTAACCGAGTGTCCTAAAGGGCTTATCACTGATACCCCACTCACAGTCTCCTCAGGAAGCACACCCAATTCCCAGATACATCACAAGCAACATACGAGTGAGTGGAACCCATATCAATCAAACCAGTGTAAGGCGTGCTATGAATGAAAAACATACCGGTTATAACATCAGGAGCATCACCGTCTTCACGATATCGTGCAGCATAAACCAATGCCGGCTGTCGAGCTTCAGCATGCCCAGCACCCTTACCAGGTGCCCCACATCCTCGTCCATTACCATTGCCACCTCTACCTTTCCCACGACCTCTCTGTGGTGGTGGTCCTCCTCACTGTGGTTGGACATCCCTTTGCTCTGCAGCTAGTTACTGAGCTGTTCTTCGAGGACATTCTCTGAACTTATGCTCCTTGGACCCACATCGAAAACATACAGTTCATTTCCAGCACTCCCTCATATGGAGCTTGCCACAGTTCCTGCAAACCTGCGGTCTAAAAGTATTTACTGGAACTGCTCGAACCGGTTCCTCCATCCTTGCTCTTTTAACATTCCGATTCGTAGCACTTGAGGGTCTAAAATCCCTCTTAAATCTGGGTCGATCCCTCTCACGATTTAGCCGCTCAGTCTGCTTTACCTCCTTGGCTATCTTACCCTTTTCTACCAACGTAACAAAACCACGCTCCCTCTGTAGAGCTATCAATATCCTAAGCTCATCATGGAGGCCATCCTCAAATCAAACACTGCGCTCATACTCAGTTGCAACTATCCCGCTGGCATATCGACTCAGCCTCAAAAACTCAGCCTCATACTCCGCGACAGTCTTATTACCCTGAGTCAGATTCAAAAATTCCTTTCGACGAGCATCCACATAACTAGCTCCAACATACCTCCCCTTAAAAGCAGTTCTGAACAATTCCCAGGTTACTCGCTCAATTGGGGTACTCTCCCTCACGGTGATCCACCATCGGTATGCCTCGTCACGTAGCAGTGACACAGCCCCCTTCAGCTTTTGTTCCACAGAGCAATCTAGATCATCCATGATTCATTCCGTTGCCTCTAGCCAATATTCAGCCACATTTGGGGCTACTCCAGATACGCCCCTAAAAATTTCTACTCTTTTGGCCCGGAGTCGCTCCGATATGGATCCCCTATTCACTGTCCCAGTGCTAGCTCCAGCAACTCTTTCTAAAACCCTTAACATGGCTTGGGACAAAGCATCATCCCCCGCAGCCCGATCATAAGACCCAGTCTGTGTTGCCTGTGGCACAGATGCCTCCTCAACTGGCCTATGCCCTGAGGATGAAGATTCAGCTTGTACCTTTCCGTGACCACTTCTGCGGCCTTGTCCATGAGCTCCTCTTGTACTCATATCAACTTATCTGATTACGAATTTTATGACATTAGTCTAATGTTCAATTATTTATTACGAGATGTCTTATGGAAATATAAGAGTTCAAGGATTGTTTTCGCATCGTCGTAGCCTAGCTACAGTTTCATTCCTACGTTTTTTTCCTGTTCTACCCTATCTAAAGTATCATAGTAGGGTCTCAGTTCTATTTATAGCATCATATCAATATCACATAAAAAAGAGTATACTTACAGACTTGGTGCTGGGGATTTAGTGCACCACTTCTTTCTCCAAAGCAAAACCACAAACCATGTATTTAATCACAGAAAATAGAATTTCTTAAAATTTGAAAACATACCCTTGTTTTGAAATTCTCGATTTTAGACCCATTTTAAAACCCAGAAAAACTTAAATCATTTTATCATGTATACCTTTATAAAACATTTTTGAGAAGATCTTTTCAAAACTATTTCCAAAAATACCCTTCCTGGTAATTTTTTTTTCGAAAAGTTTTTCAGACCCGATCCACAACCGACTCGTTGCAACCTAGGCTCTGATACCACTAAATGTAACACCCCAAACCCGGCCTAGACGTTATGGCTGAATCTGACGTGCCACATTGAAATAAAAATCCTTGTTTCATTTTAGTTTTTTTAAAAAAATAACTTTTATTAAGCTAACAAAGTGAATGGAAGCTGGGCACTAGGTAGGAATCCGTAACAAAGGAGGTGAGCCATGAAGGCTGCTTAAGTACCAAGCTCTTCGAATGGATCCAATCCTAGACATGCCCACAACCATTGCCATACTTGGTTATATCGATTTGAAATTTATTTAAGTGGATATCTTTGAGAAATCGGATATTCGTAACCTTGTGTTGTTTGGCAAACAAGTGTCGTTTTGAAAACGCATCCTAAGTCTAGTCCATTTAATATCAACCAGTTTAGAGTTATTAAAAATAAAATAATCCCAGAAAAGAAAAGAAAATAAAGTTAGAATGGCCTTATTACAACCCAAAGAAAATAAAATAGTAAATAAGATAACTTAAAGAAAACCAGTCACTTGTTTCAAAGCCCAAAAGCAATCACTGTGGCCACTCTGAATCCCCTCCGGCTCTAAGTCCCCAAATTAAGGCTCACCTGTAAGGTTAAGGAAAGGGGGTGAGTTTGAAAACTCAATGTGTAACAAGCCCCTTTCAGAGCCCAAAGCAACATCAACCTGCTGGGCCTAAGCCCAAATCCAATCTCAACATATACTGTGCCGAAGCCTTTTCATATTTCATATTACGGGGCTGAAGCCTTTACTGTAAATGGTATGGCCTATAGGCCCATTTCAATATCACCTGTATTGTCGATGAAAGAGTGAATGCAAACCCGTTTGGGGAGACTACTCGACCCACCATCCGCCACTCTCCACCCGTACCAACCAACACACCATGTGGGGAATGACTCAACCCACCCAACCAACACACCACTGGCAGCTTAGCTGCTTTATCATATAACTGGAGGCCTAGCCTCTTTCAATAACTGGGGCAAAGCCCTTTTCGGTAAACTGGGGCATAGCCCTTTTCAATAAACTAGGGCATAAGCCCTTTTCGGTAAACTGGGGCATAAGCCCTTTTCAATAAACTGGGGCATAAGCCCTTTTTAATAAACTGAGGCATAAGCCCTTTTTAATAAACTGGGGCATAAGCCCTTTTGCACTTCCTCTATCCATATAAAAACCCAACCCAATGCATTTATGAATTCATCATGTGCATTTCATACACATGATGTGCATATCATACATGTCATGTGCATATCATATCAAACATGTATACCATATCCCACGTATCAAATTTATAATTAAACCCTAGGGGTATAATCGTCATTTTTACCTAGGGGCAAAACAGTCATTTTCATATTATAAAGGTAATTGCATAATTTTACCATATATTAGGGTTTTCCATGTTCATTATTAGTTACTAACAATTCATATGTTTTAAACAGCGATTCTGGCCCATTTTTAGCGAAACCGAATTATTGGGCCAAAAACCCCTAATGGGCCCTACTTAGCCGATTTTGTCATCAACACCCATTTAGCCTATATTCCATAATGTTTTTACCCGTCTTAACGTGCAATTTAACAGGTTTTCATTCTCTACCAATTTTACCCAAATGGGCCCGAAAGCCCATTGGGCCCAATTTTAGCCCCTCGAGGCCCAACTTACCGTAATGCCAAAAATCATGCTCTTACCTGTTCCAACGATCCTGATCATCAACTTAGCGAATCTAACCAAGCAATGAGCATTCGCTTGCTCACAAGTCCTCGAAATGCTAGAATTTCGGCATTTCGGCTTTTCGGCATTTATCGTTTTAAGCTATGAAAAAGGGTTCATTACACACCTGTTTTGCGATATTGCTCGACGAGATCTCCTATACGATTTCTCCTATAATCCGCCACTTATAAATTAGCTCACAATAATTAAACCAAAACGAGAACCATGTATTATCAACACTTACACATTCGACCACTATCCATAATGGCCTTAAGAACCTCACCTTTGCCGAAATTGATGACTAGCTCTAGCCATTTTGATGATCCAAACTAATCCAAGTCGATCCTACGCCTTGCTGCTCTTCCACTAAACAAACCATAAAAAAGATTAAAAGAAAATCCCAATAAGGCCTCTACCCATATTCGGCCACCTCCCTAAACTATAGGGGTTTCGGCTTTTTGTCAACATTTACCATAGGAATCGTTTAGAGTTCGAGCACTTACCACAGTCTCTCTTCTTGAATCCGTTTATGCCTAAAAGATAAAGGGATTGGCCACCAAAAAGTGAAAAGAAAAAGAGGTTTTCTGGTCAACAAAGAATCGGCACCACCCAGTCTCCACAAATTTTTGCTTTTACGGTATTTCGGCAGAAGTGGAGGTAAGAAAAACAATAGGTGAATGAAGGGGAGTAGTGGGCTGGTTTGAAAGAAGGAAAAGGAAGAAAAGATGAATGGGGGGAAGGTAGATTTGGCTGGAAAAGAAAAGAGAGAAAAAGACTACAACAAAAGGAGAAAATGGCACACCCTAATTCCTATTGTCGAAAATGCTACCCTAAAACCCCTCTGTTGAAATCCCCTCAATTTGGCTAAGCTCTATCATTCTCTCAAATCCCTAAAATCTCTCCCCTTATCCCTTCTTAATCCATGCATCTAACTATTTCAAACTCTCCCCCACAGAGTTCCGCTCAGCTTTAAACTCTAGCATGCACAAGCATAAAAATAACATTACCTTTGCCATCACAGGGAATCGAACCCAGGTCTCCCCCAACCACTTACATGCCACATTTTTAGCACCCTAGTGGCGTCACTTAGCCACTCTACCAAAGGCTCTTTTGTGTTACATTTCACCCACAAATTTTAATAAGACCACCTATCCAAGGCCCCTAACTTCTTAAGTCCAAAATTCAAAAATTCCACCGGGTTTTGGCCAACACATGGGCTTTCCATAAGCCCATTTACCTACTCAAATTTTGAATTCCACAACCAAATACAAAATTTTTAAAAACTTTACCAAAATATCGAGAATCGCGAAAAACCCAAAAATCAGGATGTTACAAGTACCTTTTACCCCAGAAAACTCTTTACAACCCAACGCCCTAAGACGTTCAAGTGATAACCTTCGATTAATAGGTGTAGGATTGGCAGGTGCAGGATTGGTAGGTGTAGGAACAGGGTAAGCACCAACAATCCACTGAAACGCTCCAATCATATCTTTCATTAAAGGGCCTACACCCTCACCAAGTATGTTGACTCTACGAAGCAGTACAAGAGGTGCAGAGGATATACCATCCTTTTGAGTGCTAGCTCTCACATTAACACGTTTAGGAGGCATATTGAATCTAATCTAAACAAACAAACAAAGATGTGAGTGGCAGGGAAATGATCCAAGCTATGTTCCTATAAACAAACTATAAGATTAAAGGCAAAGTGTTCCCATTCCTACACCACATGCAATTCAATTAGAGACAGTCCAAATAATTTAGACAATCAAAGTAACTTAAATGCTTGGGTTTTTGGAACCATGGGTTGTGAAACCCCAATTCATACAACAATCACCTACGTTCGAGTGTTAGTGAACTTAGGCTCTGATACCCCCAAATGTAACACTCTATACCCGGCCTGATCGTCATTCTTGAATATCAGGATGCTACACTACCGTTTCATATCACACATAGTACAAATAAGCTCATTCTTAAAGAAACGTCTTCCATTTTAGCATTTACACAAGTTTTAAGTAAAATATAATCCTAATTATCATTAAGACTTGCTACACACACTTGCTACATACATAAAAGTGATCCACTTAGCAGAATTTCAAAACTGACTATGTAGGTATCGGTACTGTAACATGGATTTTGATATTTTACTTACACGAAATCAATACTGATTGAAAAATTGATACCAAAACAACATTTTGTTTCTCACCTAAAAACTGACACCAGAAATTATTGGTACCTTTCAATAAGTATTGGTAATTTTACCCAAAGTATCGATACTTGTGATATGGTATCGACACCAAATTACGACTCTGACTTCTTGCACATTCGAAAATCACAGAGGTATCTTTTTAAAACTCAAATATCGATACCTCTTATCCATACAGTATAAATTCAATATATTTAAGCACACAAACCATTCCAAAACAATTCTATTCCACATGCATCCTTTATCATATCAAATAAACGTCACGACTATACTAATAGTTTCAAATATCAAAATAAGTCAAAGCAATAATCCAAATATCATGATTCAAATCTTTAAATCCGAAGAACAAATGAGCTATGGAAACATCCAAAATATCATGGAAAATACCAGAAAAAGTTCTACCATATTGCCCTTATTTCCCAAATCATAAAAAAATAGTAAATTACATATAAAGTATTACTAGAGTCTCGCTTGCGTCAATCCCTTGAAACCACATCATTCACACTAGAATGCTACTAGTCTACAATGGACTGAAAATGAGTGGGTGAACTTAACAAGCTCAGTGAATACCTAGAAAAACTACCATGCAAACAATTCATCAAGCATTAACGAAATAACCATATAGTACAACCTTAGCAGTTCCAACTCTAATGTCATATTATACTCATTCATGCATTATTTACTAGTTCATTTACATGGTAATCACATTCACTTTTAAGCATATATCACATTACACATATAATCACATAACATTTAAGCATATATCACAATACTCATAAACATATTTATAGATAATTTGGCACTTGAGATATGAAACGTAAAAGTGGGTTCTATCACTGTTGCGTGTAAATAATGCAAATATGCAAGTGTACAAGTCAATTCAAGTAATATAATGATGAGTGAGTATCATCTCTATAGAGATCAGAAGTTGATTTGAATTGGTAAATATTACTAAAGATTTAAATAATGAAATTGTGCAAAAGGAACAAAGTATAAATTGGTGAAGGGAATTAATGAAAGAACTAACAATATCAATTATAGTTGAAAAATGACCAAACAATCTACATGCTGTGGCAATTTGCAATTCACAAGTAGAGAGTATTTCTGCTGTTGAATCATAATGGTTGGAATTACTCGGGGAATATTTTAATGACCAAACTACTGCCCAAATATTTTCTAGTACAGTCTACTTCTTTCGAGAGTTAAACTCTAATTATTATTCAGAGTCTGTGTATGTATACAAGACTCATAAATGATAACCAAACTAACGTTTTATAACTATACAGATCACATCTTCTACATCTAGAGTGATGCGAATATTCTTTCGAGTACTCACTTGTATCAATCGATTAATAATCTAATGTTTTTAATCTTTTCAGATTCAAATCCATCTAAGTTCATAACATGCAATCAACTATGCCTAGAGCTTGCATGCATTCCAAATAAAAAAGAATTGAATGAAATAATAAATTTAATCACAAGCATACCATGGGCATTACAGTTAATTCAATATTTACTCAAACAATTCCAACGGGAAGATAATTAGCTTATGGGTTGGGCAATGAAATCCAAAATTAAATCATTCAACAACTTCAACTTTCACGAATCACAAAATTCAAAACCAAGGAAGAACTGTAGGAAGTTCTCACTCCAATCTAACTTCTTATCTAGATTCTACGCAAAACTCAGGGTAGACATCTCTTCCACTTCTTCGTGACTATGGTCTCACTTTCTTGAGCTGATCCTTTCTTCTTCTCTTCTGAATTAGTCCACCAAATTCTGTTGCAGAGAGAGTAACTGCTCTTTTTCTTTCTTTTTTTTCTCCTTACAATCTGTGTGTCCCCTTTCTTTTATTCTCTCTCCTCCTTTTATAGGGTAGATCCGTCCCATTCAACATACATCTTTTACTCCTCTTTTTCAGGGTGATTTATCTTGTACACATACAACTAGCTGAGAGTGACGTGGATTGAGTGCTGCATCATCTTCCTGGAATTGCCATGGCATTTATGTTGGCAATCTATCGCACCATTACCATGGCAATGTTTCACCTCCTTCGTTCGCTATTCCTCTTCCTCTTTTTCTTCTTGTTTCCTCTTTCATCCTACATGCATCTTTGGCCAAAGACAACCAAACCTCTTTCTAGCAATTAAAAGTAGCATAAATTTACAACTGCAACACAATCCAAGCTTTAGTATGCAATGCTCTAATAATAAGTCTTAAATGCAAACATATTTTCTTAATTACAAGAAAATACTTCATATTAAAGGCATGAAATATAACTCATTTCAAGATTTATTGGTCACCACTAATCGAATATACAGATCTCCAACACAAAAAAAAAGACTCATAAGAGTCAAACATATCCTAAAAAGTGAAGTATGTAGCTAGCACTCTCAATCATACCAAACATGTCCCGTTGAATGGAGCTTAGCTCACATTTCTTTATCTCTCCAACATGTCCTAGGGCTTCAATACCCAAATCACTTAATACATATAAGTGAGTACTCACAATACTATGGCATGCCAACTATATCCAATGGTCTTAAGGTTTACAATGCCAAAATATTTGTTGTTAAACACATACTTTACTTATCTTTTCTACACTTCTTCACTACACAACCACACTATATTCACGACATAATCATTATCATATGACACGTATAACATGCCCACAATCAATTGTTTCCTAGTAACTATCATAAGCTTATATCACATGTCATTATATTACAGTTTAATCCACAATTTAACAACACACAGTCACATATTAAATAAAGAGTATGAGAAAGCTTACACTCAGAATTTAGAGTATGATTTTAGGCTACAACTAAATTCCCAATTAACGTATTGAATCATATCCACAAGCAGCTATTCTAAACACTCAGCAATACGCTTTCACCGAAATGCCGAAAGCTTAAACTAGCCTTTCTTTAGCTCGTAGAAGGTCCCAATGAATCTAAAGCTTCAACATAATAATTCACACAATAGCACAATCAACACTTAGCTAAGGATTCACTTTAAACAATAAAAAACATAAGCCTAAGCAAAATTCTCACATAATTGAAACCTTTGACATAACAAGATTGAACTTCAAACATCTCGGTCTATTCTAAATCATTTTGCCTAAATTTATTCCTTTCATCTAATTATTCACCCACGATAGATTCTAAACCTTTTAACTACACAAAGCTACTCAATTCATGGTATCGAAATTTTTTACATGTTTGTGGCAATTTTCACGAAATTCATTATAACCTAATAAAGTTTTAATGAAACGTCAAAGTAAATTTAGAAACCTTTTAATATTATCAAAACTAATTGAAAAACACTTTGAAACCACATATTTATCCAAAATCCCAAAATTCACCATTAACGATCCAATTTTTTACTTTTATTTAAAGCATGAGAATCAATGGCTAAAAATTCAGTTTTAAATGCTAGATAATGTTAAAAAATAGTAGAAAGAACAATAGTTACCTTTGGTGGAAGAAAAACAAGCTCTTGGTTGATAACCTGAAAAATCCACAAACTTGAGAATGGAGAAATCTATGGTATTTTTAGTGTTTTTCTTAAAATTTTATGACGGTTTAAGGCTTGGGTGTTGATAAAAGTCAAAGGAATATAGTTTTGGAAATTAAAATCAAATGAGAGAGAAAGGAATAATAAGGGACGACAAACAAACAAAGTAAAAGGAATAAACATCGTGAGTTTGTTGTAAAAGAATGGAAAAATAGGTTGAATCTTAAAATTTGGTAAAACTGATTCATAAATAATAGAATTGTGATCTTTTTATAAATCAGCCCTTCTTTCTTTCAAAGTTGAAAGCCTTTTCAACATCTTTTTCAAAAATAAATTTAATTTTCAAAATGTCATAGACAAAAAGACTTTTGAATACCATGCTAATGAAATTCCCAAGCTCACTAAAGCTAAAACTCCTAAAATACCCCTAAAACTTCTAGGCCCAATATTGGGGTGTTACATTGGGCGAACTTGGTTCACAAAACCATTATAATGATGGCGAGTTGAGGTCACAGTCTAGCGATGAGCTAACTTGGGAGCTTTAAAGAGGTTGAAACTATAAAAAGCTGGAAAGAAGCCATGTGAGAGGAAATGAGAGTGATCCATAAGAACTAAACTTAGGAAGCTTATTGACAAACAATCACACAAAAATGTCATTGGTGTCAAGTGGGTGTTGAAAACCAAATTAGATGCTGATGGTTCGTTTAACAAGTTGAAGGAGAGGTTGGTTGTGAAAGGTTTCAGTCAACAGTATGGCATTGATTACTAGGAGACTTTTGCACCAATAGTAAGGTTGGGGATGATTAGATTATTATTGGCCTTAGCAACACAAATGGGTTGGAAAATTCATTGGCTAGATGTTAAATTAGCCTTTCTGAATGGATATTTGCATGAAGAAATCTACTTGGAGCAACCTCCTAGGATCGAAGTTAATGGAAAAGAGAAGAAGGTATATAGGCTTAAGAAAGCCTTATACGATTTGAAATAGGCTCTGCAAGCTTTGTAAGAGAAGATAGATGAGCACTTCGCGAGCTTGGGATTTGAAAATAGCGCTAGCGAGCCTACCTTATATGTGAAGAAATTTGGCAAACTCACTTCGCTAATTGTTTCTCTATATATAGATGATCTACTTGTGATTGGAAGTAGTGAAGTCTTAGTAAAGGAGTTTAAATAACAAATGGAGAACATGTTCGAAATATTAGATCTTGGGGAAATGAGATATTTCATTGGGATGAAATTTTGACAAGTTAAAGAAGGAATTTTTATAAGTCAACAGGACTTTGCATTGAATATTTTGAAGAGGTTCTGTATGGCAAAGTGTAAACCAATCAACAAGCCTATTGCACTTGAAGAAAAACTCTGCAGTAGTGAAAACTTTCAGAAAGTTTATAAGAAAAACTATTGAATCCTTGTGGGTTGTTTGTTATACTTAACAACAACACGACTAGATATTATGTTTGTAGTTGGCTTGTTGTCAAGATTTATACACTGATGTGATACTTCTCATTTCAAAGTGGCGAAGAGAGTTTTGAGATACATCAAAGGAACGACTGAATTTGGTATTTGGTTCGCAATGTCGAACAGCACAATGGCAAACTCCTTAAAACTTGTTGGGTACACTGACAGTGACTAGGCTGGATTAGTGGATGATATGCGAAGTACCTCTGATTATTTCTTCTCACTAGGATCTGGGGTACTCTCTTAGAGTTCAAAGAAGCAATCAACAGTGGCTCAATCCACAGCTGAGGTTGAGTATGTAGTTGCAGTAGTAGTAGTTAATCAAGCAATTTGGTTGAGAAAAAAATTGTTTGATTTGAATCATGTACAGGTTGAAGCAAGTCAATTTTTTTTGTGACAACCAATCTGCCATAGCAATTTCAAAGAACCAAGAATTTCATAGAAATTTAAAGCATTTTAAAATCAAGTATTACTTTGTGAGAGAAGTCGAATAGAGCAAAGAAGTGACTTTGGGTCATTGTAGCATTAAGGATCAACTTGCAAACATCCTGACCAAACCACTTGGAAAGTCAAGGTTTGAAGAATTGAGGGATAGAATTGGTGTTGGCAGCATGAAAGCCAAGAAGGAGTGTTGTGAGATGACCATCCATGTAGCAAACACACTTGGCAAACACATCAAGATTGGTGAGTCACAGAAAGTGGCAAGCTCATTAATTTTGGCAACCAAGGTTCATAATATTTTGGCAAACTAAAAATATGAAAAGGATTTGAAGTGCTTACTTGCAAGTTAACTTTACTTGCAGGTCAAATTAAACAAACTATATTTTGTTTATAGAAGATTTAGTATTTAGTAGTATAATATCTTTAACATTATTAGTATAAAAATCTTTGTTATTTCTTTCCATATTTAAGAATCTTTTTGTTACAAATACCCTTGTTACATTGTTCAATTGATATATATGAGTGAAAATAATAATAAAAACCTTAGCAAACAATTTTGTTGCTAATTTTTTATCATTTCTTCTCTGTAATTCTTTCTTCCTTAGTATCGAAATTCCCACACTTTCTCTTCAAGTTTTCTCCAATAGCTTCCTTTTTTAGGAGTGTAATATCATGTCTCACTGTGTTGAACTCAAGATCATACCTCATACTGATTTAATACAAATTCTAATGCGAGGGGTATCATTGTAAAGTCTCGGAATCAATACCACAACCCTACTTCTTACAACATGATCATTCACGAAGTTATTGGAAGTGGACTTGGAACTACGAATTCAAGAATAATTGTAAAGTCTTGTCTTTACATTTAAAGATACAAACATTACTTGCAAAAATCGAGACCAACCAAGAGACTTTGATAAGAATTTGCATTAGAGTTTGAAAGCAACAATGGCATGGTTGGACATAAAGAATCAGCATTAGAGCCATTATTGCAATCTTTGCTTGATTGGGTTGCCAACTAATTGGATAGATATATGAATTTGAGTTGTTTTGATTTGTTTCTGATTGAAGCTAACCGGTTTTAGTTCTTAGGTATCAGGTAATGGCATTAATTCTCGAGAAAAATTGGTTGTAATATTCATTTTAAATCTTGAGTTTCTAACTATGTAGCAACAGGATCATGAAAAAACAGAACACCTATTGGATAGTAGAATGCACCCAAACAGCTATAGCCACTACGATAATTTTTTTAACCAACCAGCATGGTTGTTTAAAACATGAATCTGTGTTACTTTATTATTTTGAACAACATAGGCTTCTGAAAATGCCTGCATTACAACAATATACTATATTCAACACATAACAGGGAAATGTTGGTTATCACACAAAAGTACATCTTCAGTAAATTGTTGTCACATCACACAATGTAAAAGTTAGCAGATGTATTGGTCAAAGGAATATGCTTAACCATGTTTCAAGTTCATTTTAATATTTGAATCTTGGACTGCAATTCAATAGAGCAGCAACCTAAAGCTTTAAACTTTAATGTCTTCCCAAAACTTTTATATGAAATACCTATTAGCCTTCAGCTCTAAAAATCAAATTTCAATTTAGATGCTTCATTTGACAAAAGTGTATATATATATTTTCTTCTAAAGTAAAACAAGACATTTGACGGAAACAATAATGGCAATAAAAGTTGGCAATCAAATGCATTGCAAAGCCTAAATTCTAACATTTGCAAGCCTATAAAATACGAGAATCAAGAAACAACCAAATGCTACAAAAAGAAACCATATATGGTGTCTACAAATGATGTAATAAGAAACCCAATATGATGTCTACAATGTTGGAAGACATGACAGCAGTGAATGACATAAAACAGCGGGTGAAGTTATTTACATGGTATTGGGAAAGCTTGCCTGGACCTGAAAATAAGCCACCAACCATATTTGCTACTGCTAACTAGTGTCAACTATCTCCTAGAGTTCCCCTAAACACTTTAGTAGGAAAAAATTTCCTCAGTTAAGGTTTTTAATATATCCCCAATGAAGTGGTCAGGGGAACTCCAAGGAACACCTAACATTCCATTTCTTATGTTATAATTTCTTAGTATATTTATGCATAGAGGATTCACTGTATAAATAGGCAAGGTTCACTAAGCTTAGATATTGACAAATTTTAAATGGTGATCCATGGTAGGGAAAATGATTGAGAGAGTGAAATTCGTAGGTTTCATGTTGTTGGAATTGAACCTGGCTAATATTTGAGGGAAAATAAGGAGTTTGGCAATAGAATAGAACAACAGTAACTAGTGGATAGAAAGCTTTTTGGATTCCCTTAACTCTTTCATCCTAAAGTTCTCTCCATTCCCACTTTTTCATTTAACTATTCAGAAAAATAATTTTTTTTCAAGTATGACATACCATGCCACATGATTAGTAACATTAACTTGGATTATTTCCTTGGCCTTGAAGATTAAATCATTTAATATGCTTGCCAGAGACTTCGTTCTTGGTACATGAAACAAATACTGTACATCCACTGAATAAAAAGTTGAAAGTCATCTCTCATCCTACGGTTCCACAGAGTTAAAGCACTTTATTGACAAAATTTTGAAAACGAAAGATAATTATCAATATTTGGCATTTCAATTAGACCATAAGTTTCTATCTTAAACATTGTCAATCAGATTTTATCAACAAAAACTCTCCATATCTGCTTGTTAAAAAGAGTTATATGAAACCGTTTTCTTTTCCTTGGAAATTTCTATTCATTTTTGTTAGGATCAAGCAAGAAACAAATTCTACTTGTCATTTGTTTAGGGCATAACTGAAATGATATTATAAAAATAGCCTAACCTTACAAGAAAACTTATCAAGGATTACTAGTTATCCTGGAAACTATACTTAATCATGTAACTGATAAAAGCATAATTTCCTACCAATTTAAGCCGGAAAGATTTTCAGTTACAATGCAAAGGGGAAAAAAAATAGTTTTAGTAGGTAATCAATCAACTTTATGAGGTTTATTTTGATCTTTATTAACAAGGCCATACTGTGCTAGCTGGAATTGTGACTCTTTCATATCAAGGCTAGTAGCACAACAAGCCATTTGAATCACCATGATAAATAAGTATAGAATGCAGTCCATTTTTGCCAAATTCTAGCAAGCCTTATCTCTACTGGCTTTAAAGTTGTTTCCTTTCCAAAGGAAATTAATTATTTTATTACTCTTCAGCTTTTACCTTCCAGGGAAACCTATTATCCGAAATATCTTAAATGTGATTTTAACATGTCAAAATATAAGAACACCGCATAAAATAAACGTGATTTTATTACTCTTTAGCTTTTTCCTATATTGGGAACAATTATTCCTCCTCTTGGAAAACATTGCTATGCACAATTGAGATAGCTTATGGCCGCAAAAAGTTCCACCTAAACACTTTTAAACTACTCCATGTATTAAATTATGTTAGCACTGTCTTGGAAACAAGAAAATTTCAGTTGGAAGTAACCTATTGTTTCGAAAAATACCTTTTAACATATTTGATCCTCGTTGCTTCATGTGGAAACATCAGCTGATTAACCTCAAGCATTCTATAAGACACTCGAGATTATCTTCGATATTGCTGGTATTGAAGAATGGTCAGCATGCAACACCAAGAAGCTGGCCATGCACACCAAGCCAATGAGGAGCAGTAAGACCGAGTGCAGCTATTGCCATCTAGTTCCATTTTGTTTCATTTTGTTACCTTAGTTGATGTAATGAATTTTAGTTCATTTAGAACTATGTTAGATTCATGATTGATGTAATTAGGTAGTGATTGAGTTGATAAATCAGCTTTGTTTATGTGTACAAGTTATTTTTCCTAGTTTCCATGTAACTAGTGGTATTAGGTAAACATTAGGTGATGTTTGTCTTATTTTGATCAGTCAATGACTGATATATGTAATGGCTATATGCCAATGTTTCTTCTTGATGAAAAATACTGAATTTCATTCATTTTATGCTCCATTTTTCTTTGCTTTCATTTCTGTTCTTAATTTCCTTTGCAAAATCTGTTTTGTTTCCTCCACAAGCTACAAGCCTTGTTGCTCAAGACTCAATTTTTCTTCATTATTCATCTGGATATATTACGCTATTGTTTATGATCCAGACTGAAGTTCATATTTCATCCGGATAAAGTGTGTCAAACACCAACAATTAGTATCAAAGCTTTCATCTTAGAGGACTTGTTGTAGTTGAAACTTAAACTGAATGGCTTCATTAGGCTTTTCTCCTGCAGCACAACCAATCTTTAATGGTGAAGGGTTCCATATATGGGTTGTCAAGATGAGGATTAACCTGTAGGCCTTTGATCTATGGGAAGTTGTGAACTCGGATGCAGAGCCAGCTCCACTCAGAGCCAATCCCACAGTGGCTTAAATCAGGCAACACGCAGATGAGAGGACCAAAAGGCATAAGGCCATGTCCTATATTCAGAACTATGTGTCTGATGTTATTTTCACCAAAATCATGGCCTGTGAGACTCCAAAGTAGGCCTGAGACAAGCTTAAGGGGGAGTTTCAAAGCACAGAGAAGACAAGGTAGCAGTAATTGTTGAACTTGAGGAGAGATTTTGAAAATTTGAAGATGAAGGAGGAAGAGATAGTGAAGCAGTTCTCAGATAGAATTATGGCTGTTGTGAACAACATAAGGTTGCTAGGAGAACAGTTCAGTGAGGCAAGGATTGTGGAAAAGGTGCTCTCAACATTGCCTAAAAGATATGAGGCAAAAATCTCATCCCTAGAGGATTCTAGAGATCTTGCAAGCATCTCCCTAACTGAGCTCATTAATGCCCTCTATGCTCAGGAGCAAAGGAGAGCCAGCAGGATAGAAGAGCACCAGGAGGGTGCTTTCCAAGCCAAGGCCAAAGCAGCCTCGAGCACCTCAGCCTATAAAGGCAAGAAAAACTGGAGAAGCAGGCCTAAGCCTGATGCTGCAAGAAGAGGAGATCAACTTTGTAGATTTTTTAAAAGGCCTAGTCATCCAGAGGCCAAATGTTGGTTCAGACCAGATGCCTTGTGTCAACATTGTAAAAAGAATGGCCATGTTGAAAGGGTCTACAAAGAAAAAGGCAGACCTGGGCAAAACCAAGCACAACACAAGGATGTTGAAGCTCGAATGGCTGGAGACAGCAGTAACCATGAAGAACAGGTCTTTGATGTGTCATGCTTACCTAGTCAGAGAAAGGGCCCAAACGGATGGCTGTTGGACAGTGGTTGCACTAATCACATGTCACCAGATGCAACTATTTTTAAGACTTTGGACAGAAGTTTCAAAACCAAAGTAAAAGTTGGGAATGGTTAGTTATTAAGGCTGAAGGAAAAGGGGATGTGCTAATATGCACTTCCACAGGTTATAAAATCATCAAAAATGTGCTGCTGGTACCTGAGATTGACAGGAACCTTCTTAGCATTACTCAACTTCTTGAAAAGGGCTACTTAGTTGTATTCAAGGGCCAAGAGTGCCAAATTGTTGATCCAAATGGATCAAGCCTCATGACAGTCACTATGATAGATAAATGTTTTGAAGTCAACTAGTCAGGCGACTCACATTCAGCCTGTGTTGCCTCAATAGAAGATTCCAAGCTTTGGCATCAAAGACTTGGTCATGCCAACTTTAGATCAATGGCTCAAATGGTCAGCAATGAGATGGTTGAAAATTCACCAAATTAGTTGAATACTTCACCAAGTTAGTTCAAAATGAAGATGTTTGTGAAGTCTGTCTGATGGGAAAGCAAGCCAGACTTCCATTTCCTACAAACACAACCTGGAGAACATCAAACAAGTTGGAACTGGTGCACACTGATGTATGTGGCCCTATGAAAACTGAGTCACTCAATGGCAACAGGTATTTCATTCTTTTCATTGATGATAGTACCATATATTGTTGGATTTTCTTTTTGAAGCACAAGTCTGAGGTAGCTCAAGTATTCTTGAAGTTTAAAGCTGCAACTGAAACAAAAACAGGCTGCAAATTGAAGACCATCACGTCAGATAATGGAGCTGAGTATACCTCAGCCCAATTCCAAGCTCTTTACAATGATGATGGTGTTAAACATCAGCTCACCAATGTTTATACACCTCGGCAAAATAGGGTGAGTGAAAGGAAAAATAAAAGTCTGATGGATATGGCTAGATGTCTCTTATTTCAAAAGAATTTGCCCAAGACTATGTGGGCTGAAGCAGTCAACACTGCTATGTACCTTCAAAACAGGCTTCCAACTAAAGCCTTGGCTCACAAAACTCCATTTGAGGCCTAGTTCGGGTTCAAGCCAACTTTGGCTCATCTAAAAGTATTTGGTTGCCTATTTTATAGCCTTATACCAGCTGTAAAAAGGAACAAATTGTCCAAAAAGTCTCAAGCTGGCATTTTGGTGGGATACAGCATGGTCAAGAAAGGCTATAGGATCCTAGATCCTTCAACAAACAAAGTCTATGTAAGTAGAGATGTAATCTTTGATGAAAAGGCACGCTGGAACTGGAAAAAAATGAACCTGAGGCTATTTCTAAAGAACTCATGGCAGGTCAGTTTGAATTTGATCAAAACGGTCCTAATATGGATATTGATGATGAACCAGTTAGGGGTACAAGGACTTTGGCTGAGATTTATGAGAGGGCTCATGTTGCACAAGAAGAACCTAGCTATTTTGAGGAAGCTGAAGCACATAAAGGTTGGAAACAAGCCATGGTTGATGAAATCAAGATGATTCAAAAGAATCAGACATGGAAGCTGGTAGAAAAGCCTGCTAACAAAAAGATCATTGGTGTCAAATGGGTCTATCGAGCCAAACAAAATGCTGATAGCAGTCTAAACAAGCTGAAAGCTAGGCTTGTTGTCAAGGGATTCAGTCAAAAATATGGCCTGGACTACTTGGAAACATTTGCACTAGTGGCTAGGCTAGACACCATTAGGCTACTAGTTGCCTTTGTAGTACAGATGCAGTAGAAGATTCACCAGCTTGATGTAAAGTCTGCATTTCTCAATAGCTTTCTTGAAGAAGAAATCTACATTGACCAGCCCTAAGGTTTTATTGTATTTGGCAAATAACACATGGTGTACAGGCTCAAAAAGGCTTTGTATGGCCTGAAACAAGCTCCTAGAGCCCGATATGCAAGGATTGATAGCTATTTGTTAAGCCTGGGATTCAAGAAAAGCATGAGTGAGCCAACACTCTATGTCAAAAAGGAACAAGCTGAAACACAGCTCATTGTGTCCCTCTATGTTGATGACCTTTTGGTGACAAGAGGAGACCAAAACATATTGGCTGATTTCAAGGCCAAAATGAAGGACATGTTTGAAATGTTCGATCTGGGGCAGACTTTCTTGGAATGGAGGTGCAGTAAACTCAAATTGGAATCTTCTTGAGACAGAAGACATTTGCTACAAAAATTCTAAGCAAATTCTCTATGGAGAATTACAAGCCAACAAGCACACCTATGGCTGTTGGAATGAAGCTATCCAGTCAAGGAGATCATAAACAGGTCAGTGAGTCTGCCTATAGGAGTTTAGTTGGCTGCTTATTGTATTTGATAGCAACCAGACCAGATATCATGTTTGGTGTAAGTTTGCTCTCATGGTTCATGCACTGTTGTAATGAAGAGCACTTTTGAGCAGCAAAAAGAGTGCTCAAGTACATCAAAGGCACCTTGAGCTATGGATTACAATTTAGTAGAAGTGAAGACCTGAAGCTGATAGGCTACACTGACAGTGACTGGGCTGGTTCAAAGGATGACATGAAAAGCACTTCAGGTTATGCACTTACACTTGGTTAGGCAATGTTTTGCTAGAGTTCGAAGAAGGAAAATGTGGTTGCTCAATCAACAGCAGAAGCTGAGTATGTTGCTACTGCTAATGCTGCTAATCAAGACATTTGGCTAAGGAAAATTTTAGATGACTTGAACCTGCATCAAAGGGAAGCAACAGAGATCTTTTGTGATAACAAATCTACTGTTGCAATTGCAAAGAACCCTGTCTTCCACGGTAGAACCAAGCACTTCAGCATTAAGTTCCATGTAGTAAGGGAGATGGAACAAGCTCGTGAGATAGAGCTAATTTATTGCAATTCAGAAGATCAAATTGCTGACATTTTCACAAAGGCCCTTAACGAGTCTAGGTTCATCAAGCTTAGAAAAGAACTTGGAGTTAGCAGCATGCTAACCAAGGAGGAGTATTGAAGATCAGTCAGCATGCAACACCAAGAAGCTGGCCATGCACACCAAGCCATCGAGGAGCAGTAAGACCGAGTGCAACTGCTGCCATCTAGTTCCATTTTGTTTCATTTTGTTACCTTAGTTGATATAATGAATTCTATTTCATTTAGAACTATGTTAGATTCATGATTGATGTAATTAGGTAGTGATTGAGCTGATAAATCAGCTTTGTTTATGTGTACAAGTTATTTTTCCTAGTTTCCATGTAACTAGTGGTATTAGGTAAACATTAGGTGATGTTTGTCTTGTTTTGATCAGTCAATGACTGATATATGTAGTGGCTATATGCCAATGTTTCTTCTTAATGAAAAATACTGAATTTCATTCATTTTAAGCTCCATTTTTCTTTTCTTTCATTTCTGTTCTTGTTTTCCTTTGCAAAATCTGTTTTGTTTTCTCCACAAGCTACAAGCCTTGTTGTTCAAGACTCAGTTTTTCTTCATTCCTCATTCGGATATATTACGTTGTTGTTTAAGATCCAGACTGAAGTTCATATTTCATCTGGATAAAGTGTGTCAAACACCAACAGTTGGTTGCTTGTTTTGATTTATGTATGTGCATCAAAAGATGCTCGGATAATACCCTTGTGAAATATTAATGTAGACACAATAACAGGCTAAATGAAACCTTAGCAAGGATTTTTAGGTCAAAATTGCATAAAATTCTAGCCATCTATACTTTTATGCACTGTCTATTTTCTTCAACCCCACATAGAATCTAAGCAGTTGTTTTGGTGTTTGTGAAAAAGAAAGAAGGAAAGAACAAGCAGACTACAGGAACAAAAGAATGGTTCACACACTCATTTCATCAAAACATTATATCTTTGAACCAAAACACTACCAAATACTAACAACTCCCACTAACCTTTCTAGTAACTTGAAAATACGTAACTTGTGTACATGTTAAACCAGAACCTAAAACATCATAACATAAGCTGGTTACATTGGTTTAAAGTAAACTAGATCAAAACTAAATTAAGTCAGCATAGTTGGCCATAGTTTAACACTCCTCCTTGGCCAGTATGCTGCAAACATCGATGTTTCTTCTTAGACTCTCGAATCTGTTAGCTCAAAGGGGCTTTGTCAAGATGTCTGTAAGCTGATTTTTAGAACTAGAATGAACCGACTTTACTTCATTCATTTGATCTTAAAGCTTTATTCAAAAATACCTTAGCAGATACTTTATCTTGTTTGAAGAACATCTATACTCCTACTACCCTTCTTAACCAATTACTTCCATTTCGGGCGAATCCTATTATAGTTTCAGCATACACTTCGCCAACTTTCATACTCTTAATTTACCAATGTACCATTCAAAAGAATATGTCTTTAGAGTCCACTTTACACAAACCAAATCTTTACACATATATTCATTCCAAAATAGTTGTTCACAGATGCTTATCATTGGCGGATAAATACACTTTTAGCGAATACTCATTCAGATTTGCATACCATCAAATGACCAATCAAATCATACTCTTGTTTGATATCATACATACTCACACTTTCAAATATACCATACATATCATTCATATGAATTCCATATCATTTTATTTTGGAACCCCAAATACTCAGGAAATATGAGACTCAGTTTTCATCAGATTTCGCAAGAAGACATGATACTGTTAAAAAATAACATCTACCAGATACTCAAATTTCAGCACTATACAACAAAGACAAATTCAAATAAACAACTTCTTATGTTTCTCAATTGCGAGTACACCCATATTCAACACTAACAGATTATCATGACGGATACCCTCTTAACATTTAGATACAACTTCTCTTCAAGAACTTCCTTAAAAACTTATCAAATTCTTTACAAATCTAATTCCATCAAAATAATCCTCAGACATATCATAACCTTATCTTAGCAATACTTATTATAGAGTAATCAAGATTTACCCAGACTTACCATAAGGGCAGATAAGTACATTTGATCAAAGAAATTTAATAGAGTACGCTACAAGGGCCAAACAGAATATGCCACAAGGGCATCCTACAATCACATGTTTACTGTCACAACGAACTTTCACAGGAGGTGTCATGGGTTTCTTCCTCATGAATTTATACATAAGTTCATAAATCGTGATTTCTCATTCGATTTACATATCATCGAAGGCTACACCATGAATATTCATATAGACATATCTTGTCATGGGTCTTAACTACATGGTCTTATATACATTCATGTATCGTGATCTGTTAGTCCAGTCTTCATCTTACTAGAGGCTACACTATGAGTGTTTCTAAATCTTATCAAGATGTCATGAGTCTCAACCTCATAGTCTTACATTTATTTTCATATCGTGATCTGTCAATCTAGTTAGCATTATAACTACCCCACTAGAGTCTTCACAAAGGGACATTTCTTATTACTTATATTTCTTATCTTTTATTTATCTAGATTTATCTCCATTCTAGACTGACTCATTCTATTCATATCTCAAATTTTACCTACATACTTTTCAATCAACATTCTTTCTAACAAAACTTATTACATATCATCATAACATTTATCTCATTTTTACTATACTTGTACACTTATCAATTACTATAGGTATCATCTTCTATATATATTTTTTCTTCTACTTGAGAAATTTATTTAAGAGAGAGTTAGGGTAGAGACTCACTTGATACTCATCTACGTAGCTCTAAGCTCCAGACTTAGATATCTTTCTCGAACTAGTAGCAACAAATGCTTACAGAATATCAGATCGCCATTAAAACTCGTTTTCATACAATTTACTATCATCTCAGACTGTAACAACCCCCGTTCAAAGCTTTATACCTACAACTTACTGTTCATATACCACATACAGACTCACTCCTGCAAAAACATCTAACACGCAAAACTGCAATACTTACCCAGAGATGGAATGATCACTAATTAAATCAATAATCCTTAACTTCCAGCTTAATGAGGAAAAGATACCACTGGATTTAAAAATAAGAATCAGAAAGTAATCTCCAAAGAAAAAGAAGAACTTCTCTCAGAACCTTTCTCACCCATATAAATATGACCAATCCTACCTAATAGAACTTAACAAGTGCCAGACATTTCAAAATTTGCCTTCTTAATGGTCTCTAGTTTCTGAGAAAAATATAAATAAGAATCCCACATTATAAATATCAAACTAGTCCATCCAATTGGTTCCTAACAATGTTACTTTACAACCTAACTAGCAAAATACTTCAGAAAAATAATGTATTGTATACCTTTGTGATAATTCATATCATATTTACCCCTTTTTTGCTTAACACTATATTTTCCTTTAAATATCATAATATCCTAAAATAAAATCTTCAGTTACTTACACAATAGTTACAATGTACCTACACATATGCCTCAAAAGAAAAATGTGGCAGATTGCACTTCGTCAAATAGATTATTTTGCTGCTATACGCCAAAATCTTAGGTCCACCAGACATGAGGTGTGACAATCCGCCCAAGGATTCTTAGAGCATACCTTCCTTGCGAAGTTGATTGTGCCAACCCTTAGCAGACTTTTTCTTCCCACCCTTTATTCCTGAAGGACTCATTGACACTTCCATGATGTGTTAACCTTCATCAGGCCTCGCCACTCTATGAGCCATCCTTATTCTACCTTATTGTTTGTAGCGGTAGGATTACTTCTAGTAATTTGACTTCTTCACATGACTAACCTGGACCTCACCTATCCCTAATGAACAATTGAGTTATTGCCTTATGGCTATATGGGCCTGCCATCTCTTTTTCTTGTTTTATTCCTTCAGAACTATCCTTTATTCAGTGTACCCGCACTAGAATTTCATCTAAGAGGAATAGTCTTGACAGACATATTGTCTCCTCTTATTTTCCATACTTAAGCCAACTCCTACATTGCCTATCTTCCTCTAATTCTCGTTGGGTTTTTGCCCAAGCGTTATTGCCTTTCATCACTTTTGGTGGATTCCTTAAAGGTCCGCTTGCCACTACTTATTGCTTTTTTACCCTTTATTCCATCGATGTTGAACCTCATACTTAGCGCACTAGCCTTATACTTCGTACTTGTGGTCCTGAAAATCTTTCTGTGTCTATTTCTGGACAGACTCTATTGGTTGCCATAGTCGAGCTATGGTATTATACAATTCCTATCTCATTCCCTTGTCCCATTGGGCTTACCTCGTGTTTACTGTCCCAGAGAACTTACCTCAAGTTTACTGTCTCGACGAACTATCTTTTTTCCGTATTTACCATCCCAATGAACTTACTCTCTATGGATACCATAAAGTCTTTCTCATCAAACCCGCCATCTTAACGTACTATCTTATGATGCCATGGAGTTTTTCATCCATGGTCTTACTCATCATACCTGGTTGTCATAGCATATTTCATATATGGTTTTACACCGTGTACATTTTATCTATGGTCTTACCCCATATACTGTTGTCACGGTATCATCCCGAAGGACCAGTTGATACTGCCGTCGTGGTAATGTAACGCCCTAAAATTCCTATTTTTGTTTCTGTTAAAATATGAAAAATGTGTATCTGCTTCAGTGGTTAAGTGTTCTAGGAGTGTGTGAGAGGTCTTGGGTTCAAGGCTTACCCTTGGCAAATTTTGGTGTTTTATATAAGTCTTATCTTTGTTCAATGGGCTTATATTTAATTAATTGTAAAACCATATCAGAATGAATCTGCTGGTTTAAGTGGTTAAGATGTGTGTTGGTGTGTCGGAGGTATGGAGTTTGAATCCCTGCTTGAGCAGATGTGTTATTTTTGTACGGCGAAGGACAAGAATTTCAGTTTTCTTTTATTATTATTTTTTAAATTTCTCTGACTTCCAAGAAAAATAATCCCTAAATTTTTGATGTTGGTACTTTGATTCTCTACCGTTCCATTTTATTATTTTTCTTTTCGGCTTCATTTCTTTTTGTTCTGTCAACCGTCGCACTTTGGTTCTTGTTATTTTCATTTTGTCGCATGATTCTGGTAAGTGAAGTTTTATTATTAGGTAACTCATGTTTTTGTTTTTAAATGTTCATTGGGGACTAATAATTATTTTGACAGTAGCGAATCATGAAGATCGAGACTCTACTCTTGCGGAATTATAGTTATTTACTCGGAGTGTTGGGGTAAGAGACGAATGGTTTAATTAAACTGTTGTCAATATTGTAGTTTTGGTTTATTCGTGAGTTAGGATTAATTGTGGAGTTTGGTTGTCGATTTTAAGTGCTGGTTTGTTCTGGAGTTCTTTTGGTTCGAAACGACATTAGGTGTGTACCCGAAAACGTAGAAAAAGGGGTTTCTGGAAAAGCCAAAAACCCCATTGCTGACGTCACACGAACATGTGGTCACCCGTATGGTAGGTCGTGTACCATAACACGGGTGTGTGATCGTCGAGACCAGACCGTGTGCATAAAACACGACCGTATGAAGGCTAAGAAGGCCGTGTGCGACACACGGACTAGACTGATTTGGGTCGTATGGGCCACACGAGCGTGTGGGATTCTGGGCCAGGCCGTGTAATCCACACGGCCAAGGACAAACTGGGCCGTACGGGCCACACGAGTAGGCCACATGGGTGTGTAAGCCCATTTAACTGAAATGTATTCTAAGGTTGCATGGGTCACCCAAGTCGACTATGAACCTACTATAGGGTCGGCAAGCACTACTTAGACCCTAAATATATGAATTGTATGCACAGTGATTATATGCATGAATACTGAACTGTATGTATAACAGGAATTCGTATATTAGTATGTCATATATTGTATGTTGTATTGCATTGGGTTGGGATATTGATATTTAGAGGAAGTGTACTGAAAGACTCTTAAGACTATTATCTAGCAGCTCAGCTTCAAATTACTGACTATGCGTCGCATTCGTTACTACTTGTAGTGTAGGGATGGGTGGGTGTTTTAAACCCCACATGGAGTCTAGGGATGGACGGAGATGATGTGTAGAGGCTAGTTGGGTAGGACTCTATAAACTGATTGATGCATATCTAATACTGAAACTATAATGGGCTAAGGCCTAAACTGCTACTAACACTGAAATGGGCTTAGGCCCAGATTGCATTTGACTGATAACTGTTGTTTGACTGTATGTATGATTTCTGTAGGGATTACACACTAAGTTTACGTAAACTCAACACTTTCTATTTTATCTGTACAGGTAATCCCCAGACTTAGACGGTTTGGTGTAGCGGGAGACTCAGCAGTGACCATAAGTTTATTGAATGGTTCTTATCTCTTTAATGGTTTTAATTCCTATTTTTTTCTAGTTTTTTTATGTGATTTGGGACTTTTTGGACCATTTACCATTGTTTTGGGATTTTAACTATTTTTCACGGATTGCTGAACTGCATCAAAACTCAGTTTTATCAAATGTGATGTTTTTCTAAAAGTAAATGATTTTCTATAAACATCATCGTTTTGAAAGCTCCCGCTACAAAATAGGTTTTGAACAAACTAAATTAATGAGAAAACAATTTTGAATTTGACGAGAGATAAATAGAAGATAATAAACGAGAACAGTTTTGACTTGGTAATTCGATTTTAAAATTCCATTCCATGTGACATCATCAGATTCTACCGTAACGTCTAGGTCAGGTTTAGGGTGTTACATTTTGTGGTATCAATGCAAGGTTGCAAAACTCGACTGTAGATTTTGGGTTTCAAAAATTAGTTTTTGAAGAATTAATCTCAAAAATTTTTGAACTGATTTGACTTAGTATGTGGTACACCGAGTCTTTGGCGCCATCTTGTAAGTATTCTAAAATTGTGATAAGTTCAAACTGAAAATACTATAGATAGTACATTCTGAATCTACTGTGCGTAGTATATAGCGAAAACACTCAAGATTGTGTATATTGAAACTGTAGTAAAACTGAGACTGTAGCAAAACTAATAGAGGCTGCAATTTACAAAAATCACTCTGAATTACTGAGACTGTTTACATAAAATATCTAGTAATAAATACTGAAACCATAACTGATTCATAAAATTTGTAATACAGATAAATCTGACTAGACATGAGCACACGAGGTATCTGCAGATGAGGTACCAGAGGCCGAGGTAGAGGCCGTAGAGTGGCTCGAATTGAGTCTTCTTCACTAGGCAGTATGCCAAATCCAGAAATGAATGAGACGCCAGTGTCACCTGCTACTGAGACTGGGTCCCATGATTGCATAGCTGGGGACGACGTATTGTCCCAGGCTATGTTAAGGATACTGGAGAGGGTTGTTGGGCCCAACACTAGATCTGAGGGCCGAGGGTCAGTTACTGAATGACTCTGGTCCAATGGAGCTGAGTTATTTAGGGGTGTCACAAGAGTCGCCCCTAATGTGGCTGAGCACTGGACTGAGGCCACGGAGTGGATTATGGATGACTTGGATTGCACCCCTGAGCAGAAACTGAAGGGTATAGTCTCTTTGTTACGAGATGAGGCTTATCAATAGTGGCTGACTGTTAAGGAGGGCACTCAGTCCGAATGTCTGGCATGGGAATTCTTTAAGACCACCTTCTAGGGGAAATATGTGGGAGCCAATTATGTGGACGCTCGTAGGAGAGAGTTTTTGAATCTCACTCAGAGGGATCGATCTGTGGCTGAGTATGAACTCGAGTTCATAAGATTGAGCCACTATACGCGAGGTATTGTGGCATCGGAGTATGAGAGGTGTGTCTACTTTTAGGATAGCCTCAGAGATAGTTTGAGGGTTCTGACAGCTCCGCAGAGGGAGTGAGATTTTTCTATTCTAGTCAAGTAGGTAAAGATCGCCAAGGATGTTAAGCGCACTGAGCACCAAAATAGAGATAGAGAGAGGGGTAAGAACAAGAGGGATTCAGAGCCCTCAAGTTCAGTACAAAGGCCTAAGAAAAAGGCCAGGACCGATGGGCCAATTAGAGGTGGGCCCCCTGTTGCTCTAACTAGGTTGTAGCTATGTGGAGATTATGGTAGACGCCATCAGGGTGAGTGTTGAAGGAGGACTAGGGCATGTTTGAGGCGTGGGTCATTAGAGCACCGTATTCGGGAGTGTCCGCTGAGAGCTAATTAGATGCAAGCTACGGGTTCTGGTACTGTACAGCAACAAAGGGTAGTTCAGCTACCACCAAGGGGGCATGTTTAGGCTAGGGGTGGTAACGGTATGGGCCATGGGCAGAGAGTATCTGGTAGAGGAACTGGACAGACTGACGCGATACAGCTTGCTCTTATTTATGCTGCTCATCGTCGTGAGGACAGAGATGCTCCTGACGTCATCACTAGTACGTTCCTTATTTTTGATGTACTATATCTTGCTCTGATAGACATAAGATTTACTTATTCCTATATAGCCTGTTCTATTTCTAAAAATCTAGGGTTACTGGTTGAGAGCATTACGACTGAGGTCACCGTGCTGAGTCCATTGGGCAATCTATTTAGGTTAGTAAACTCTATAGGGATGTACCCTTAAGGGTGCAAGAAACTATTTTTCTGGCAGATCTTATGGAGCTTCTGTTTGGGGAGTTCGATATAATTCTGGGTATAGACTGGTTGGTCAAGCATTGTGTCAGTCTGGATTGTGCGACTAAGAGGGTCATCTTGAGAACTGAGGAGGATAATGAGGTAGTCAAGATTGGAGAATGCCAGAATTATTTGGCTAGTGTGATATCTGCACTAGTAGCTGAGAAACTAGTTTGCAAGGGATGTGAGGTGTACTTGGCCTACGTAAGTGTTTCCACTTCTGGGGACTCTACTGTAAAGGATATCTGCACTGTAAGAGATTTTTTAGACGTCTTCTCTGAGGAGCTACCAGGTTTACCTTTGAATCGAAAAGTTGAGTTTGGGATTAAGCTTTTCCCTGGTACAGCTCTGATGTCTATCGCTCCCTATCGAATGGCACTGAAAGAGCTTACGGAGCTTAAGGCTCAGATTTAGTAATTGTTAGATTGTGGGTTCATCCGCCCTAGTGTCTCCGTGGGGAGCACCGATACTATTTGTTAAGAAAAAGGGTGGATCCGTGAGGATGTGTATTGACTACCGGCAACTGAATAAGCTGACCATCAAGAACAAGTATCCGTTACAGAGGATCGATGACCTATTTGACCAGTTTCGAGGAGCTTCGTTATTCTCTAAGATCGACTTGCATTCTGGGTATCATCAGTTGAGGGTTAAGGAGGTTGATGTGCATAAGACGACATTTAAGACTCTTTATAGTAACTATGAGTTCCTACTGATGCCATTTAGACTGACTAATGCACCGGCAACTTTCATGGATCTGATGAACCGAGTATGTCAGCCCTATCTAGACCGGTTTGTAGTACTGTTCATCAATAATATATTTGTTTATTCAAGGACTAAGGATGAGCATGACGAGCATCTTAGGATTGTTCTTTAGATTTCGAGGAAAAAGTAGCTTTATGCTAAGTTTACGAGTTCTGGTTACGTGAAGTAAGTTTACTAGGACACGTGGTTTCTATTGAGGGGATTCGTGTGGATTCTCAAAAGATTGAGGTTATATTAGATTGGAAGCAGCCTAAGAATCTATCTAAGATCCCCAACTTTTTCGGGCTGGCAGGTTATTATCAACGGTTTGTAGAAGGTTTCTCACTAATTGCAGGACCCTTAACTAAGCTGCTACGTAAGGGTGTGCCATTTTTTGGACTGATGTACAGCAAGAGAGCTTAAAGAAGCTCAAAAATGTATTGACTGATGCTCCTGTTCTGATACAACCTGAACCTGAAAAGGAGTTCACGGTTTATAGTGATGCATCACATGTCGGTTTGGGATGTGTGTTAATGGAGGATGGTAAGGTAGTAGCATATGCTCACGTCAGCTTAAGACGCATGAGGCGAACTACTCGACGCATGATTTAGAATTAGCCACTGTTGTGTTCTCTTTGAAAATCCAGAGGCACTATCTGTATGGTGAGAAGTGTGTCATCTACACTGATCACAAGAGCCTCAAGTACCTCCTGATTTAGAAAGAGTTGAATCTTAGGCAGCGTAGATGGATTGAACTACTTAAACATTATGGCTGTACTATTGAGTACCATCCTAGCAAGGCTAATGTGGTGGCTGATACATTGAGTTATAGGGCGATGACTGATCTGAAAGCGATGTTCGCTCGACGATTGGAGTCTGTTGGCTGAGTTGCAAGTTAAGCCGACTTGGATTGGACAGATTCGAGATAAACAGTTGGGGGATGAGTCTCTGAGTTTACGGTTTCGTCAGGTTGAAAGTCGCAACACTACGGACTTTGGGCTGAATAGTGATAGGGTATTCTATTTTCGTGGTCAGATTTGTGTACCGAATTATACTGATATGAGGCAGTCTATTTTGAGAGAAGCACATAGTAGCCTTTATGCTATGCATCCTGGTGGGAATAAGATTTACCTAGATCTTCGAGAACTGTACTAGTGGTCGGGATTGAAACATGAGGTTACTGATTTCATGGCACGATGTCTGCCATGCAAGCAGGTTAAGGCTGAGCATTAGTTGCCTTTAGGCTTGCCGCAGTCAGTTAAGATTCCATTATGGAAATGGGAGCGACTAACGATGGAAGGGTTTCCTTTAACACCCACTAAGAAGGATTCAGTGTGGTTCATCGTGGATCAATTGACCAAGTCTATGCACTTCATACTAGTTAGGACAGATTATTCTCTATAGAAGCTAACAAAGCTTTATATTTCTGAGACAGTGAGACTGCATGGGGTACCAATTTCGTTTATCTTTGATAGGGATCCTCGCTTCAAGTCTCGATTTTAGAAGAAGCTACATGAGGCTCTGGGTTCCAGGTTGGACTTCAGTACTGCGTTTCATCCTTAGACCTATGGTCAATCTGAGAGGTGATTTTGATACTAGAGGATATGTTGAGGAGTTGTGTTATTGATTTTAGAGGCAATTGGGAGGATTGTCTACTGTTGGCAGAGTTCGCCTATAATAACAACTTTCAGTCTAGTATTCAGATGGCACCTTACGAAGCCTTGTATGGTCATAAGTGTCGTACTCCCCTATGTTGGACTGAGTTGGGTGAACGGTGGTTTTGGGTCTTGAGTTGTTTTCTGAGACTAAGGATAAGGTTCAATTGATCAAGGATCGTCTGAAGGCAGCTTCTAATAGATAGAAGTCCTATGCTGATCTAAAGAGACATGAGATTGAGTATTTTGTGGGGGACTTCGTATTTCTCAAGGTTCCGCCATGGAAAAAGATTCTGAGGTTTGGTCGTAAAGGCAAGCTGAGCCCTAGGTTTATTGGGCTGTACCAGATTCTGAAGTGAGTGGGACCAGTAGCTTATCAGTTGGAGTTTCCTCCAGAGCTAGACTGTATTAATGACGTATTCCACATCTTGATGTTGAGGTGTTACCGCTCTGATCCTACTCATATTATTCCTGTTGAGGAGATTGAGGTTAGGCTAGATTTGACCTTCGAGGAGGAGCTGATTCAGATTCTGGATCGCGATGTAAAGGTTCTTCGAAGGAAGTCTATTCCATTAGTGAAGGTGCTATGGCGGAATCTTAGCACTGAAGATGCCACGTGGGAGCCTAGGGATACAATGTGTCAGTAGTATCCTCATTTGTTCTGATCAAGTAAATTTTGAGGTCGAAATTTTCTTTTAGAGGGTAGAGATGTAATGCCCAAAAATTCCTATTTTTGTTTCTGTTAAAATATGACAAATATGTATTTTCTTTATTGGTTAAGTGTTCTGGGGGTGTGTGAGAGGTCTTGGGTTCAAGGCTTCCCCTTGGAAATTTTTGCTAGTTTTCTAATATAAGCCATATCTCTGTTCAGTGGACTTATATTTAATTAATTGTAAAACCATATCAAAATGAGCCTACTGGTTCAAGTGGTTAAGATGTGTGTTGGTGTGTTGGAGGTTTGGAGTTCGAATCCCTGCTTGAGCATAGGTGTTATTTTTGCAGGATGATGGACAAGAATTTCGACTGAATGAGGATTCTAGAGTGGTTGTAGGTTAGTGGGATTAGTGGGAGTAAATTTAGGGATTGTGGAGATAATTAAGAGATGTTTGGGTATCTTTTGTCAGTTTTCTTTTATTTATTTTTTTTAAATTTCTCTAACTTCCAAGAGAAAAATCCCCAAACTTCTGACGTTGGTTCTTTGCTTCTCTACCATTCCTTTTTGTTATTTTTCTTTTTGGTTTTGTTTCTTTTTGTACTGTCAACCATCGCACTTTGGTTCTTGTTATTTTCATTTTGTCACACGAATCTGGTAAGTGAAGTTTCGTTATTGGGCAACTCATGTTTTTGTTTTTAAATGTTGATTAGGGTCTCATGGTTGTTTTAGCAGTAGCAAATCGTGAAGACCGAGACTCTACTTTTGTGAAATTATAGTTATTTGCTCAAAGTGTTGGGGTAAGAGATGAATGGTTTAATTGAACTATTGTCAATGTTGTGGTTTTGGTTTAATCGTGTGTTAAGACTGATTGTAGAGTTTGGTTGTCGATTTTAGGTGCTGGTTTGTTCTGGAGTTCTTTTGGTTAGAAATGACATTAGGTGTGCACCCAAAAACCCAGAAAATATGGTTTCTACAAAAGTCAAAAACCCCACTGTCGACACCACATGGGCGTGTGATCGATGAGGCCAGGCCATGTGCGTAAGACATGGTCGTGTGATGGCCAGGAAGGCGTGTATGACACACGGGCTAAACTAACTTGGGCCGTATGGGCCACACAGGTAGTCTACACAGGCGTGCGGGATTTTGGGCCAGGCTGTGTGATCCATACGGCCATGGCCAAATTGGGCCGTACGAGCCACACATGCGTGTGTGCCCATACGGGCAGGCCACATGGGCTTGTGAGCCCATTTAACTGAAATGTGTTATAAGGTTGCACAAGTCACCCAAGTCGACTGTAAATCTACTGTAGGGTCAGTAAGCACTACTTAGACCCTAAATGCGTGAATTGTATGTATGATTATTATATGCATGAATACTAAACTGTATGTATAACTGGAATTTCGTGTATTAGCATGTCATATATTGTATACTGCATTGTATTGGGTTGGGATGTTGATATTTGGAGGAAGTGTACTGAAAGGCTCTTAAGTATATTATCTGCCAACTCAGCTGCAAATTACTGATTATGTGTCGCATTCGGTACTACTTGGAGTGTAGGGATGGGTGGGCGTTTTAAAGCCCACATGGAGTGTAAAGATGGACGAAGATGGTGTGTAGAGGCTGGTTGGGTAGGATTCTGTTTACTGATTGATGCGTATCTGATACTGAAACTGAAATGGGCTAAGGCCTGAACTGCTACTGATACTGAAATGGGCTTAACCCAGATTGCAGTTGACTGATAACTTTTGTTTAACTGTATGTATGTTTTTTGTGGGTTTTACGCACTGAGTTTATGTAAACTCACCCCTTTCTGTTTTATATGTACAGTTAATCCCAGACTTAGATGGTTCGGTGCAGCGGGAGACTCAGCGGTGACCACAAGTTTATTGAATGGTTCTTATCGCTATAATGGTTTTAATTCCTATTTGTTTTTCTGGTTATTTTTAATGTAATTTGGGACTTTTGGACTGTTTACCATTGTTTTGAGATTTTAACTTTTTTTCATGCACTGTTGAACTGCATCAAAACTTGGTTATATTAAACGTGACGTTTTCCTGAAAGCAAATGATGTTCTGTAAACATCACGGGTTTGAAAGCTTCTGCTACAAAATAGGTTTTAAACGAACTAAATTAATGAGAAAACGATTTTGAATTTGACGAGAGATAAATAGAAGATAATAAACGAGAATGATTTTGACTTGGTAATTCTATTTCAAAATTCCATTCCTTGTGACGTCGCCAGATTCGATCATAAAGTCTAGGACGGGTTTGGGGAGTTACAATAAATATCATTCCATAATTTCCTTTATAGAATCCTCCTCCCATTACCTCATTTACACTACCTAACATTGATGCTCGAACACCGCAATGTTCTCTCTACAAGGTCCAGAGCTTTGCCCGATGCGGTAACTAAAGGTTCTCTCTATACTTCCCTTCCTAACTTCATTTATCCGATGAAGGTTTTTCTCACAAGCGTGCAAGGCATGCTTATATCATCATGTTATCATGCTCATGCAAACATGACACACTTAATAGCGTAACTATAATAGCATATTTGGAGTTTTAGGAACTCACCTGAATCCTTATCGTTTTTAAAACTTAACTTCATCAAATGCCAAAGCATCCATTCCCTTGGTAATAACTAAGCATTCCAACAAAAAAGAAAATGGGTTATTCTCAATATCTCAACTTAAACCCATTTTTCTCGAAACATACATAACCCTTAAGACAGTTCTAAAAAATCCATAACTTCATTTCTTAAATTTTATGTACGTAAGTAAGGTTACTATTTTCCTTACTTTTCTAGCTTCATCCTCGTGAACTTTACTCCATGCAGAACCTTCCATGGATGCTCCTTCTTCGAGCTACTGAGGAAGATGTAGAAAGGAGAAATTGAGACAAGGTAGGGAAGAAAATCATCATTGGGAGCCATCTCCCATCAATTAATAATCTTTCCCACACTTCTTCCAACCTAATAAGAGTCGTGTATCACTATTATGCCTTACTAGGGAACCAGCTAGTTCCACCCTAACCGAACGAGAAGTGGATCTCAACCATGTCCTTTTCGGTTTCCATCTTCCATTTTTCTTCCAATATAGGCCACCAACTAGTGGTTTCTTTCAATTTAGTCCCTTATTCATTCCTAATTTTGGGTTATTAGAAATTTGAATGTCACAGAATTGGTGACCTGATCGCGAGGTTTCGTGATAGGTTTTAAATATTTATAATTACTCGTTCTTGAACTAACTATTATTGCGATGTAGGCAAGTGTACCTATTGAACAGTAGTATAGTTTTAGCAAGACCGGATTGTCGAACCCAAAGGAACTAAAAGACAGTCATTCTAGTACTTTTGGGAATAATCGATTGACTTAAGACAATACCTAAGCACAAATCCACCTAGACTTTACTTGTTATTCTGGCTCCGAATAATTCTTCTCAACTTATAATTTCTATTGATAATATCTCAAACTAATCCATAGGTAATCATACATTGAGAATTCAACTAAAAGAACATAAAAGTTTCAAACATTCCAAGTTGAGTATTTAGTCATGCAAACTTAGGTGCTTCCCTTCGTCTAAGTAATTACCTTTGATTTAGAATATCACAGAGTTTCACATCCTCACTAAAGGTTCACTCAAATCACTTGAGGTTTTTAAAGACAATAAATGAAGCACTCAATAGTCAATAATGAAAAGTCATTACCATAGGCTTGCATGAAAATCAAATCTCCACCACTATAATTTAAGATGATACATCAATCAAAAGGTATTTAGAGGGTTGTAGTGAGGCTTGGTTAGGGGGTGTGGTCACAAGCTGAAAGAAAGGGTTAGAATCGAGATTGAATTGAAAAATTACCAAACTAGAAAAAGAGTTAATCTTCACTTGCATACAACAGAGCTTCTCTCAGAGTATGAAATTACAGATATGCATACATAGTTTTTTTTTTTAAGAACAAGTTACATAACATAGACTAAATATTAAGAACAAGACATAGCTGAACAATTTATTCAATTCAATTCTCAACAAAAATAGGGATTAATTTATGGGATTTCAACAATAATGGGTTAAGGGTTAATATTAAGGTTAATACAAGAAATGGCTTGTTAGGCTCAAGGGGGTTTACTAGGGGTTAATAGTGAAGGTAGGCTTTTCATGGCATGAGTGGGTTAATCCTAAGTGCCTTAATCATTTTGATACATCAAATCAAACGGTATGGTCTCGACATGCATAATCAAGCAAGTTCTAGAATAACAGTTCAATACTGACGCACTCAAAGCTATATTAAAAGTGAGCATGAAAGAATTACAGGATGCTCAAAAGGCTAAAAAATCTCACAAAAATTATGGCTTTTTGATGTTAAAAACTTGTGAATTCCAATTCAAAGTCATACCTAAACTTTAGGGAAACAGCCTAAGATTTTAAATTCTTAAAAATAAACTTATCATGCTTGATTCTCTAATGTCTTAAAGTTTAAACAATCAATGCATAAATCCTTATGTTTTAATTCAAGATATATCAATCAAAATCATAAAACAATTAAAATTTATGCTAAATATGATATGAGAGCTTTTTAAGAGAACAAGGCAGTCATTCAGGGATTTTTCTGATAATGAAATGAATGTCTCCCCCCACACTTAAGATGTACATTTCCCTCAATGTACAAAGATAGGTATTAGAAAATAAAAATAAGATAGAGAGAGAAGTGAAACTTCCTGTATGATGAATTCCTCGAACTAGAGTTTTAGAGAGTAATTGGTTCGAGAGTGGAGGAGGATACTCCGGTGGTCGTAGAGGTTCATTAGTCCATAAGTCCTGCGCCGAAAGAATATTATATCTAGTGTAACACCCCGTACCCGAGACCGTCGTCGGAGTCGAACACGAGGTGTTAACAGACTCAATTCATTACTTAAACAGCTCAAACAATTTATTTTTAAAATTTTCAGTCAAGCTAGCAATCTGCGTCACAGTCGCTTAAAAATTCATATCTCGAGTTCCAAAACTTGAAATCCAATTCCATAAATTTTCCCTAAAACTAAACTCATATATCTATTTACTAATTTTTTTCTATAATTTTTGGTCTAGCAAATTAGTACAGTTTATTAGTTAAAGTCTCCCCTGTTTCAGGGTTCGACTACTCTGACCTCTGTGTATTACGAATCAGATATCTCCTTGTACAGAGTTTCAATGACTATTCGGTTTGTTTCTAATAAAACTAGACTCAATAAGGAATCTGTACATATAAATCATGACTTATAATTATCTTTGAAAAATTTATGGTGAATTTCCAAAGTCAGAATAGGGGATCCAGAAATCGCTCTGTACCTATTTCACAAAAATTTAAACATCTCATAAAATATAACTCATATACATGTTTTGTTCCATCCATATGAAAATAGACTCATAATTATTCAATTCCATATTTTATTCATCATCTAATTGTATCTATACTATTTTTAATGATTTTTCAAACTCAAATCACTGTTGCTGTCTGAATCTATTTTATGGTAAATTTTACCTATTTCATGGTTTCCATGGATTAGCTAGCAATTTAGCATACATAACACCAAATATGATCATGATTAGCCATTCCAATGGCTAATCATTACCAAGCATTTCCATACCACTCAATAACCATATCATAAGACCATATATACAAAATGATTATAATGCTATACATGCCATACTCAAAATATACAAGCCATTATGCCAAGATGGTATACAGATAGTGTGAGTGTGCCTCCAACCATTCCCGATTTCCGAGCTGGCTTGTCAACACTACAAGGAATGAAAAGGAGGGAGTAAGCATAAATGCTTAGTAAGCTCATATGCAAATAGCAAGTAACACAACTATATACGCAAACATAAAACATCATTTGCATAATCATCACCGAGACATTCATATCACATTTTCATTTATCATCTTACCATATTGTTGTTATATCGAGTTTTCAACCCGAGGGTTAAGTACATACCTGTTCAAAGTATTCATTTCACAACACTTACCAATACGTCCCTTTCATCTCGAGTATTCCTCCATTTGAGTAGAATTTTACCCATTGAACACATCGGAATATAATTCGGATACATGGAAAGTTTGCACATAAGTGCCACATATGTAGCCAAGCTACCATGTAACCCGCCCATAAGTGAACTCAGACTCAACTCAATGAGCTCGGGTGTTCGCATCCATAAGTGAACTCAGACTCAACTCAACGAGTTCGGATGCCTACTTACATCTCACGAACTCGGACTCAACTCAACGAGTTCGGACATTCGCATCCATAAGTGAACTCGGACTCAACTCAACGAGTTCGGATGCCCAAACATCCTAGTGACATGTCACTTGTATCCTAATCTATTCCTAAGGTTCAAACGGGCATTTTCCTCGATCACACATCTTTGCCATCTTCCACGGAATATCGAAATTGATACTTCGGTGATAGTTCATACTCATCAAGTAATTCACATAATTACATATTATTCAACAATAACCACAAAGCATAATATTTCATGATAATAATCAGCATCATATCATATAAACAACATTAAATTGCTTAAAATGACAATTATGTTACTACATTTACACATTAACTTACCTCGTATGCGAAAATGGCTACTTTTACCATTTCGTCCACAACTTGGTATTTTCCCCATTTTAGCCCGAATTTTAGTTTTCCTTGCTCTATCATTTAAAATATAGTCTAATTAGGACTCACATTATTCAAATTGACCCAAACTCATATTTTGGCAAAATTACAGTTTTGCCCCTAAACTCACATATTTACACTTTTGCCCCAAAGCTCATAAATTAAACTTTAGCCTATTTCTTATGTTTTATGACATGCTGATCATTTTTCCCTTCTATAGCAACATCAAATTCTCACTCTAACATGTACTTATGACTATTAGGTATTTTTACCCATTAAGCCCTTTTGCTCGTTTTCGCTTAAAACCGAGTAGTACAAGTTGTCTAACATAATTTAAAACCCATATTCTATCATAAAACACCAAAATACACAAATTTCACCTATGTTTATTTTTCCAAATATGAACCCTAGGTTGAATTATTGCTAGCATAAGCTTAATCGAGCTACCGGGACTCCAAAAACGTAAAAATCATTAAAAACGAGGCTAGAACGGACTTACAATCGAGCTTGGAAGCTTGAAAAACCCTAGCCATGGTTTCTCCTTGCTATATTCGGCCATGGGGTTGAAGATGAGAAAAATTGGCTTTTAATTTTGTATTTTAATTCATTTTACCCCTAAATGACCAAAATGCCCTTACTACTAAACTTTCCAAAAATTCCATCCACGTCCAATTTTTTGTCCATAGACTTAGAAATTGGTAAAATTGCTATTTAAGACCTCCTAATTAATATTTCAAAACAATTTCATACTAGAAACTTCTAGAATGCAAGTTTTGCAAATTATTCGATTTAGTCCCCAATTTCAATTTAAGCACTTTATGCATAAAATTTCTTCACGAAATTTTCACACAATCATGCAATCATATCATAGACCTCAAAATAATCATAAAATCATTATTTCTCTCTCAGATTTTGTGGTCACGAAAGCACTATTCCGACTAGGCCCAAAATCAGGATATTACACAATTATATGTGATTGTCGCGTGTACCTCATTTTGATATATACAATAAATTTTAATAGTAGAAATAGATAAAACTTTTAACAGAATGACTAATTTGCTCTTTGATATAACGTAAAATGACCAATTTACTTTTTTTAGTGAAAGGACACAAAATATAATCTTACTCTTAGTACAATAACATCCATAATACTTTTACCAGAAAATAGCTAAAGAAAAATCTATGTCTATGCTTTACATATAAAAGGAATTAACAAGTGGCACATCCACCATGAAGCTCACTACCTTTTTATTTTGTTTTACATTTTAGATAAATGATTAAATTTTAGTTTTACTTCCTCTACTGTATTTAAATTTGAAATTAAATATTCATACTTTAATTTTTAATATAAGTTAGTTCCTATTTTTTTATAATATTATTATTTAGTTCAAATAGTTAATATCGTTAACTTTTTTGTTAAAACATTATGTGATTATATATAATTTGAATACCTTAAAAGTCTTAAAGACTGACATGCAACTTATTTATTTTAAGTTTGCATTATTTTATTTTACATAATAATAGAACAGTTAAATTTAAATTTTTGCCCCTAAACTATGCCAAAGCTTGAGATTTTATTCTATATACTTTAATTTTTTTTTACATAATTTAGTCCTTCTACTTTTATAATGTCATTAATTAGTCTAGATAGTTAGTATTATTAACTATTTTAATCAAAATGTCAACGCCAATTTTTCTTGACAACACTATTACAATGGAAAAGAATTATTTTATCATGATGAGTTTGAATGGGCTTTTTTAAGCAAAGTCTTAATTAGTATTTTAAAAATTATTTTTATTGTTACATGACTATCAAGTGATTATATAAAAAATAAAATGTCATACCAAAAAATTTAATAGAAGAATTTTAATAGTAGTAACAGTTGGATCTCAATTTGTGAATCCAAAAAGTAAATGATTATATTCTTGAAAATAAAAGTAGGGGTTAAATTCCAAATATAAGAAGTGTATAAGAACTTAGAGCATATTTTAACATTCCTAAGATAAAGCGTGAGCTCAGAACCATTATAGTAGAGAATAAAAAGAAAGATGAACGAAAGAAAATGAAGGAAAGGGAAACCAAAGGAAGAAAAATTGAACTGATGAAAATACCCTTTATTTTCCATCATATTACTAAATCCACATTTTAAAATAAAAAAACTTGAAATAAAATAGAAGTTATGATAATTGCACATATAAAAACAATTATAATTTAGTAAAAGTTCTGATAACTATTAAACATTTAAAAAAGTATTAAAATTTAATATACAATTGTTAGTTAAAAATATTGTGTTGATTTTGAAATAGAATTATTACTTGAATGCCATTCTAAGCATCTTAATTATCACCTAATTAATAGGATAAACTACACAGATAATCTCCCAACTATAAAAATTTTATTTTAGGCTTGCAAAATAAAAAGTTGCAATTTAATCACCCACATTGGTTATTTTGGTCACTCCCATTAAAATAAAAAACAATAAGCTGATGTGGCCATTAAAAAATCGATATAATTACAAATTTAGCCCCAAATTTTACATATTATATCAATTTAGGCATAATTGATTGCAAATGAAGATTTATCTCGCTAATGATATTGAATATGAATTGATTGTTGTTAGAAACTCCATTCAAGTAGAGAAAGATGATGAACAAGCCATTGGAGATAATTTGATAGAAAAACTGGAAGCGACTTTAAGCAATGTTGTTGTGTGAAGGGGACTCTATGTTAGAGCGACGGTTCAAGTTGCTCAGCAATTTTCGGGATCAATATTGTTATGTATTATAGGCCAAAAATAGTTTAAATCATTGGATTTGCTTCGATAAGACAACATTGGCGCTTGCTCTCGTCACGTATGGTCCCAATGCTGTCGGCTCCATTATTAGTATGGCTTTCATAGACAGATATGGTGTAACATTCCACCCTGCGTAGTCTTGTTGATGATTTGTATGAGCTGAAAGTTAAGATAAGATTTAAGCTAAGGAAATTCTGAGTTGTGTTTTATCTACCAGTGTTGTCTGTGTATTGTTTATAGCGCCATGATTGATAGACTGTTGGATTAATTTGGTAAGTCTGTGATGTTTTTGGCTAAAGGGCTCGCCTTTGGCAAAGTATAGGTTTATAGTTTTCATGTCCAGACGTGGTTGTTGGGGGGAACCTGCCAATCAGTGTTTTCTCTAAGTTAAATTTTGTGAGATAGATTCCTCTGTTTCTATTCGTAAGTGGAAAATTGTAGGAAAGTGGATCCGTTAGTTTCTGTTTGAACATGTGTGTTCACTGTTCAATTTTAGTTAAGTTCTTGTTAAGATCCAGTTAGAAATTAACAAAATTTTTATGATTATTTTATATTTTAATATGCCTAGAATGATTATGTTGGCAAAAAAATAGAATAAGTTAATTTTGCATGTTAGCCACGTGTTAGTTTTGAGAGAGCTAAAAGCTATATATATTGATGGGACTTTCATTTTGGGGGTTCAATTATTCTTTTCTTTCCTCTTGCTTTATCATACTCTGGTATTCTATTTTAAGAAAATTCCTTTGTTGGAGAAGAATCAACAAGTGATCAAACTGAAAGAAAGTTGTGTATGTATCGTTAATGATAGTGTAGCAAGCTACATTGAGATTATTTGTGAGTATCCAATCAATATTACTCTCCTTTTTGTTTCTCTCTGTTTTGAATGAATCACTAAATTTTTATTGTTAAAGCTTAGAGTTCAGGAGAGACCATTTTCATGAAACTTTGGAACTCTATTGCTTGTAAATTTTGAATGTGCATATAATATATATGACAAGAAATAGTTGTGACTTCCTCAGGGTGTAAACTCAGTTTCCAAATACAAGGAGCCACTGGTAGTTCATGATAGTGCAAACTAGAATGGATGATGTGCTTAATCCCTAGTAGGGCATGCTAGTTGCTAACCAAGTTAGAGTGTATGATGGGGCCACTAGTAGGGTATGTTAGTTATTAACCAGTTGGCGTGACTGCTAGGTTTTTGGTAGGGCATGTTACTTGCTAACCAGCCTAGCACTATGGGTGCTACCTATGGTAGGACATGTTAGTCATTAACCATGACAAAAACTCATTAACCATGACAAAAAGCCCTAAACTCATAGGAACACATGTGTTTGAAATGAAAAGAAATGTGAAATATGTTCTAATATGTGAATGATGGATCCAAGGTATAACCTAATGATGGAAATGAAAAGAGTAAGTTAATATGACTACATATGTGTTATACATTAAGATAAGAAAAGAATAAGCAAATATGACTCTCTATGTGTTGTTGTTATGAATAAATTATGATAGAAAGAAAAGCTAAATCCTAAGAAGCCAATTCTGATCCATGTATGTTGTGTTGAAAATATAGCATATTTGTTAACTATTGGAAACAGTCGTACAAAACCTGCCTAAGTGTTAGTGAATTCTGAAGGCGATTATGAATTACCCTGATGAGATGTCTGAGAAGCAAGGTGTAACAACCCATTTTTCAATGGTGTTAGAAATAGTGGTTTCGGGGTAACAAATCTGATGAGTGAATTCCTAAATATTGTTATTCAATATTTATGAGTCAAATATAATGTTATAATAAATTTTTATATGATAATTTTTGTTATTTAAATGAATAATTAGGTTCAAGTGGTAAATCTTTAAAGTCAAGTGGTTTTAGAAAAGGAAGTATCGAGACCTCGTTTCTATAAAAAGAGCTCGTAAATATTTTATTAAATATTTATGGAGTGTTATTAGGGTCATATTAAAAATTGGTTAAGAAATTTTAATGTTTATGATAGGCTATTTAACGTCATAGTAATAATGTGCAAGCGTATATTGTCGATGTAAGTATAATAGACATATGTGAGTCTATCGGATATCGATCCCATAGGGATGGTAGTCTTTTGTCTATTAATGCCAGTGCAATAACTAGATATAAATAAGATAAATTGTGAGGATAGTTGTCGATGCAATAATTGAAAAACAATAAAATAGAATATGATAATGCTAATGATAAACTGGGATCCCCGACATGAATCTTCAGCAGAATACTAAGTGCTCACAAGTTATAAAAGTATAGGTGATCGTCGAAGAAATAAAATTCAATGTATATCTTACCCAACGCTACTCCTCTATTTAATCTGAGACTTAAACATGCATATTAACCTCACCTTCCGATGATAGCAATATTACACTATCAAGAACAAGTGGACTAAATTCCTCTAATCCTCACTCAACTTCTGTTGTAATGCTTGTTGGTGCAAACTGTCACTACACTTTCCACTGTCAGTGACTGCAATCCGTGTAAAAAAAAATTTCAAACCCCAAGATTAAACAATAAAAGCAAGATTGAATAAGATAACATTTAACTAAGAATTCATACTTCCATACAAATAGAAAACAGAGAGTGATTACCAGCATTTAGAAAGAAATAAGAAAGAATCGAGTGGAGAATACTATTCCTAGACAACTCAACTGAATCTCTCTATTTCCTCTTGTCTTGCACTTAGGTCTCCTAGCTTTCACATTGGCCAACCTGTGAGAGGCTTAAGCTCCCATGGTCGCAAGCTTCAAGGTAGCATGATGAAGATGATGGTGGAGAAAAAAAGGCTCAATTTTTCTTCTCACGTCTACCTTTTATGTCTCCTGCAATAGTACAGGTGTCCTTTCCTCAAAATTATTTTTTCCTTGTACATACAGGTTGGTTACACCAAATTGGACAGCTCACACAGTTTTGCTTCTTATCCGAACAACTGTCAGGTGCAGCGACAATTTTAGATGCAATCTGGAATTAACTCATGCAACGACATTGCGAAAAGTTGTCAGGTACAGTGACAATTTTGGACGCAATTTGGAGTTAACTCATGCAACAAAATTAATGTAATAAGTTAGCAAAATTATGGATAAAATAGGCTAGGATTCACTCTTATAGAATGCAATTTACTAAACTGAAAATGTTAAAATGTATACTAAGGATAACTAAATGGGAACAATTTAATCAATAAGTAAGGAGAAAAACATATGTTCTTTCTAATGCTATCACACCCCCAAACTTGAGTTTTTACTTGTCCTAGAGTAAAATAGAAGCTAGCAAGGCTGAAAAAAAATTTACTAAAGAAAATGATCATTCTAGCAATTTGAACCCTCTAAATTTCCAATGAATCAATCACATTCAGATGATAGAGTATTGCATCGACAATTCATAAGCATGAATGAATGAGGTTGCAACTTTTTCAATGCTAGCATCATGCTTCAAACCCTAAGTTCTATCTACCACTATAGCATTTATTGTAAAATACTAAGTATTTCTATGTTATAAATATATATATACATTTTTATTTTTCAGAATAAGGGATACCATTGCATTACTGTAGCCTTGTTCCTGAGAAGTAACGATGGGGTGCAACAAACCCCCCAGGGAGTATGTAATTACACCGACACACAGTCATGCAATGACAGCCTTTGGCTAGATTGATTTTTCCAATGCTTGTATTGGAGTGTTCCCTTTCTAACATTCTATATTACACCCACTTTGGAGTGTCTCTACTTAATAACTATATATATACACATATAAAGTAGCTGTAAAAAGCAAATTCATTCAAGATTTAATGAATGGTGGTAGTCATCCATTACTAATGCAACCTAACCCATTCATCAAAGAATTGAAGCTACAACCTTCTATCAAATTTACCTAACTCATTCATTGATAATTTTTTGTGATTCAAGAATTAAGCATCGAATGTAACAAAAATTTTTGAACAATTTTCATTAACTATAATTAAACCTTGCATGCTTTATTTTCAATTTTTTTTTGAAATGTGGGTGCATTTCCAAGCCCTTTGGGTATTACCCCAAACTTAAAGTTTGCATTGTCCCCAATGCACTAACATGAGAATGTAATGAAAATAAAAAAAAGTAATAACAATGTATACTTATCAAAATAAAACCTACAGCTACACTCAATGTCTGAATACTACAACTAAAGCTTAAAATAAACTAACTCAATATCCACATCCGTCAATGTGGCTGTATGATGTTTCTTTCTCCTTATTTTCTTCTCCTCTTTCTTTCATTTTTTATCCTTGCAGCGCTTCCTTTTCTTTTCTTTAGGCTTTGCCCGATCCTCGAATTGCTCTTCAGTGCTCGGCTCAACCTTGGCATCATCGGCTGCTTCCTATGTAGGAAAAGCCACTTAGAGTGGTCCAGTGTAGATCACTATTACCAATGAATTGCATTGCTCCTCACTGATTACCTCAGCAGCTTCCGTCAGTCTCGCTCCAGCTTCCTCCAAATTATCAATATTTGCACCCACAGACTTGGGTGTAATGACAGTCTTCTTAACAAAATCTTCTTCTTCTTTTTGTTTCTCATTTTCAGCAACTTCTTCTTCTTTAGCAACAACTTCCTCTTCTGCAGCAACAACTTCCTTCTCAACAACAGTGCCCTTCTAATAAGCAAAAATACCATCCTCGAACAAGTTATCAATCTTTCATAGGCATTCTTCAATGTCCCTAGATTCTTCGTCTTTCTCATTATCAAATACCTGGACAATGGGTGAGGATGCCATCGATCTGTTTTAGTCTTCTAAGTCGTTATCCGAGGAAGAGAGGTCATAATTTCAAATGATTGGTGGAAACATTAGGAATTCCGGGTGTGGGGATGGGCTTAATTGGCCTAATGCGGCTACAATAGAATTGTTCCAAGCTCTGGTATAAGCATAAAACAAATTTGGGATTTCTCCATATCTTCTACTTTAGCGACAAGCCTGATCTACCTATTTTTGCTGGAATTTACTATTTTTTTGACATCTTTCAATTTGCATCATAATGATGTCTCTACATTTAAGTTTGTTCCTTTGCTGTCGGCTTTGCCCTTCCCTGTCTTGCTGGTGTCTGCCTCCTTCAGTATCGGTGTGTCCTTACCACAAGTCATTCTTTCTACATAGGCTTCATTGATTGGGCCTTTATTTTCTAAGACTTTCTCACCAGCACAGGGTACGACTCCTCTTTGTTGGCATAATAACATCACCAGTGATGGGAAAACTAAGATCCCAGTTTGTTTTACGGTGCAGTTAGCTATTTCTTGGTGAAGTATTGCGCATACATCAATTTTTCTACCCTTGACAATAGAATGTATTACACATATTCCGTCGAGGGTGACTATGGTGCTGTGAGTGGAGGGCTTCAATCTGCAGTTGACAAAATGAAACCGAATTTTGCCTTGTAGTGTCAGGAAGTTACGGTGCATCGTATAGTTCTTTTGATGGGAGTCCGTCCACACTGCTCCCTCGATACACAAGCCTCTTACTAATAGGTCTCGTTTTTCATCTGTGATGTCATCAGTGAACTCGGAGTGTCCGTCGACATCGACCTTGGTGTTGTATAGCTCATTAATTTTGTCAATGTCCCATGGTATTAAACCTTCTCGAATGAAAATGAACTCTAACTCATGATCGTAGAGATTAGCATAGAACTCACGTACCAGTGAAGGTGAATAGCTTCCAGGATGGGTGCAAAAGGTTTCCCATTTTAACTTTGAGATGGTTTTGGTGACCTACTTACCCAGGTCTTGTTGTGGCATCTAAACATGACATAGTGAAGTATCATTGGAACGAGTCGTATTTATTCAAGGTATCATTGGAATGAGTCATTGCATACCTTGAATAAAACATGACATACTTCACAATGGGTGCATTCATCAGCTTCTTTTTAACTGAAAAAAGGCATCTAAACATGCAACGTAAAAGAATAATTTTTAATTCTATTCTAGCAATGAGCATAAGGGCTTTGCAATTTTTGAAAAATCTCTAATAAACCTTCAGTAAAACCCCGCATGTCCCAGAAAATTGCGAATAGCCCTAACATTTGTTTGTGGAGGTAATTTCTCAATGATTTCCACCTTAGCTTTGTCTACTTGAATACCTTGACTAGAGATGCGGTGTCCTAACACAATACCTTTAGTTGCCATGAAGTGACATTTTTCCTAATTCAAGACAAGATGTGTGTCCTCACATTGCTTCAGTACTTTATCCAAATTGTCAGTACAATGGTCAAAATAATTCCCATAGACTGAGAAATCATCCATAAACATCTTTAAAGAGTCTTCGATCATATCTGAGAATATTACCATCATTCACATTTGAAATGTGGCTAGTGTGTTGCAAAGACCAAAAAGCATACTGCAAAAAGTGAAAGTACCAAAGGGGTACGTGAAGGTTGTTTTATCCTAATCCTTCAGTGTAATAACAATTTGATTATACCCAGAATAGCCGTCTAAAAAGCAATAATAGGCCTTTCCAGCAAGCCGATCCAACATTTGATCAATAAAAGGAAGCAGTAAGTGATCCTTTTTTGTGACCGTATTCAATTTGCGATAATCCATACAAACTCGCCATCTCGTAAGAATGTGTATAGGAATTAATTTGTCTTTATAGTTACAAACCACAGTGATGCCTCTCTCTTTAGGTATGCATTGCATTGGAGTTACCCAATTGCTATGCGAAATTGGGTAAATAATTCCAGCTTCAAGTCATTTTATGATTTCCTTCTTAACAACTTTCTTTATCTTCTCATTTAATATTCCTTGCTATTCAATCGATTGCTTGCCATCATCTTCCAACTTGATCTTGTGCATATAAAAAGAAGGACTAATACCTTGAATATCGGCAATACTCCAAGCAATAGCTTGTTTATGTTACTTAAGAGTATGGACCAATTTCTCTTCTTGAGTTACATCTAGTGTTGCGGAGACAATAACTAAGAGAGTATTGTGATCACCTAGAAAGACATATTTTAGATGAGGAGGTATTGGTTTCAATTCTAGAGTAGGAGCTTCTTCAATAAATGGTTTGAAAATTAGGGTTGTTCTGTTGGCTAGGTCTAAGGATTCAATCTGCCATCCATGCTTGAGTTTAAGATTATTAGCTTCAACCATGCTGTCATAATCATCTAAGGATTCGACATCAGATGTCACTACAAACTCTTCAAAAAGTACTGTGCTTTGGTCATTGAATTCTTCCTCAATTAGATCATATATCATATAAACAATATGACATTTTTCTTTGTCTTTGCATTGACCAGATTCAAAAATACTGAAGGTGACTTGCTCATCATTAAGTTGTATGGTTAGTTCACCTTTATAAACATCAATAAGAGTTCGAATGGTGGCTAAAAATGGTTATCCCAATATAATGGGAACCTCTTTGTCTGCTTCACAGTCAAGTATGATAAAATTAGCAGGAAAAATGAATTTATCCATATGAACTAAGACATCTTTTATTTGCCCTTACCTAGGATTATAATTGCCCTGTGTAGATGTAGTCTCATATCTAAATGTCGTAGCATTTTGTCTAGCATTCTGGGTTCCCAAAAACTATTGGTTGCATGCAGAGTTGTTGTAAGAGTTACCATAAGAACTGTTGTGGATGTTACTAATATAACATGCATTCTCTTCATATTGTGGAAAATCTTCATAGCTATGGTTGTCATTAATAATCTCACAGAAAAAGGTAGGAACATCAACTTGCTGAGTGACTTGTATAGGTGCAACGCCACTCGTCCCTTGCATATTTCTAATCATGTTTGTGAGAGAAGAAACTTGAGCACTTAGTGCAGTTATTGTATCCAATTCAATAACTCCTAGAGTAGTTTTTACTTGTGTAGCTCTAAAGAAAAGGTATGGATAATCATTCTAAGCAATTCTCTCAAGAATTCTTATAGCATCATTATAAGTACAATCTAGCAAAGGTCTATTGGCTGATGCGTCAACAAGATTCCTTGTATGTGAATTCAACCCATTATAAAAAAATCTCAATTCGCGTTTTTGGTTGAATGCCATGCATGGGACAACGTCAAAGTAAAGATTTATAACGTTCCCATGTGGTGTGAAGATTTTCATCATCCAGATAATGATAAATAGTAATATCATTTTGAAGATGAGCATTTATTGTCGGTGGGTTAAATTGCAAAACAAATTGTGTTGCTAGTGCATCCCAAGAAGTAATTGATCTGGTAAGTAGTCCAAAAAACCAAGTACGGCTCTTCCCTATAAAGAATAAGGAAATAATTGCATCTTCAAGGCATCATCAGGAACGCCTTGTTGACTAAAGAAGGCACAGATAAATAAAAAGGATTTAAGATTTTCTCTCGCATCTTCATCTGGCAGTCTAGCATATTGTCCATTAGAATTAAGCATTTGAAACATTACTAGCTTGAGTTCAAAATTCCCAGCTTGGATTGCTGGCCTAACAACTCCTGGTTGTAATTCATCCAAGACAGGTACTAAAAAATCTCGTATAGTCCTATTTTGTATGCGAGCATCTTACGGCAACAAAGGGTTATTAACATTTTGTTGTTGCATTGGGGGTATGGCTATATTGCTCCCTGGTAAAGCCATATTTCTTTGTTCTCGAATTCTATTCTGAACAGTCATTTCAATTTTGGATCAAAATCAACAAGAAAATCCAAATTTCTTCGGGTCATAAAACACCTAAAATGAAGTTAAAAAATTAGCAACAAAGAAAAACCAGTTAGTGAATTTGAAATATTATATAAGGAAAATAAAGTACAAACACACATAAAACACAAAAATAAACATCAAACAAATGCTATCCATGGCAACGATGCCAAAAACTTGATCGGCTATTTAATGTCACAGCAATAATGTGCAAGCATACACTATTAATGCAAGCATAGTAGACAGATGCGAGTCTTTCGGATATCGATCCCATAGGGATGGTAGTCTTTTGTCTATTAATGTCAGTGTAATAACTAGATAAAAACAAGATAAATTGTGAGGATAATTGTTCATGCAATAACTTGAAAACAATAAAATAAAATATGATAATGATAAACTGGGATCCCCAACATGAATCTTCAGCAGAATACTAAATGCTTACAAGGTATAAAAGTATAGGTGATTGTCGAAGTTATAAAATTTAATGTATATCTTACCCAATGTTACTCCTCTATTTAATCTGAGACTTAAACATGCATATTAACCTCACCTTCCAATGATGGCAATATGGCACTCTTAAAGACAAGTGGACTAAATTCCTTTAATCCTCACTCAACTTTCGTTGTAATACTTGTTAGCTCAAATTATTACTGCACTTTCCAGTACCACTGACTGGAATAATAGTTCCATGTAAAAAAATTCAAAACCCAAAATTAAATGATAAAAGCAAGATTGAATAAGATAACATTTATCCAAGAATTCATGTGTTCTTCCATACAAACAGAAAATAAAGAGTAATCAGCAGCATTTAGAAAGAAATAAGAAAGAATCGAGTGGAGAATACTATTCCTAAACAACTCAACTAATCTCTCAATTTCCCTTTGTCATGCACTTAGGTCTCCTTTTCAGAAGCTAGTCTACATCTAGTTTTCACGTTGGCCCAGCTGTGAGAGACTTAAGCTCCCATGGCCGCAAGTTTAAAGGTAGGATGATGAAGATGATGATGGAGAAAAAAAAAGGTCCCTTTTTCTTATCACGTTCACCTTTTATGTCCTCCTCCAACAGTACAGGTGTTCTTTCCTCAAAATTATTTTGTCCTTGTACATATAGGTTGGTTATACCAGAATAGACAGCTTACACAATTTTGGTTTTTATCCGAACAGTTGTCAGGTGCAGCGATAGTTCTAGACACAATCTGGAATTAACTCATGCAGCGACATTGCGGACAGCTGTTAGGTGCGGTGACAATTCTAGATGCAATCTAGAGTTAACTAATTCAACAAAATTAATATAATAAGATAGCAAAATTAAGGAAAAAATAGGCTAGGATTCACTAAGTTATAAAATGCAATTTACTAAATTGAAAATGCTAAAATGTATGCTAAGGATAACTAAACGGGAACAATTTAATCAATAAATAAACAGAAAAACCAATGTTCCTTCTAATGCTATCAGTTTAGGTAGTTCATTAAAGATAAAGGACTAAATTATAAAAATTGCAAAAGTTAAACCCTATAGACTTATTTGTATTAAATAGGTGAAAAGCAAGAAGTAAGGGCCTTAAGTAGTAATTTAACCAAATTTAACTATAATGGATGATCATGGCTTGGCATTGTGACAGCCCTAATTTGACCCCAGTCGAAAAGTGGTTTCGGGACCACAAAACCAAGTCATAAAAATAATTAGATGTTATATTCTGTGCTTATTATATGTGAAAGTGCATGTGTGAAAATTTCATGCTTTAATATTGTCATTTGTGAGTGAAATTATTAAATAGGACTTATGTGAAAATTTTTTGAAAATATGATAGGTTATTTTTGTAGTGGCCAAATAATTTATGGTGTAAATAAGTGGATTTGCATGTCAAATTTCCCACTTTAGTTGTAGTGGCCGGCCATGATGATGATGATAAGCAAAATATGTATTATATATTAATATTATAATAGTAATGGTTTAATTTATGAAATAAAAAAATTAATTAAATAAGAAAAGATGATAGAAAAACAAAAGAAAAAAAATGTTTGTTTCATCTTCTTCCTTAGTAGCCGAACCTTAAAAAAGAAAAGGGGTGATAGCATTCGGTCACTTTGAGCTTGAATTAAGGTATGAAATTCATGTTAGTTTTTGAAATTTTAGCATATATTAAGCTAGTTACTAAGTCTCTTACTTAGCCCATGTCAAAATTTTGAATTGGGTAGTGATTTGAGTATTCGTCTATGGAAGATTTTTGAAGGGAATGATTGTTGTCTTTATGTTTTGATCAATAATTGTGAATGGGTGATGTTTGGACTAGTTTAATGTTCATATAGGTGGTTTGAATGATAGAAAACTCGGCTTGTGTATTTGTGAAATTGCCAAATGTGAACTTAGGTAATAGTTGAGAAATGTTTGTGTTTTAAATGATGGAATGGAGTGGATGCTTTGAATGTGATATGCACAATTATAAGTTAAATTAAGGTTTGCTAAATTACCATTGTCATTGCCAAATATGAGCTTAATTAAAGAAAATTTGTTGTTGAATGTTTTAAATGATTTTGATAGTTATAAATTAAGTTTGAGATAGACATTATACATTTTGAGAAAGGTTAATGTGTTTGGGTTAAATTTGTGGCTAGTTCGGTTATGATATGCATGGATAATAGTATAGGTGTATTAGGTTGTGGTATTTAATCAATGTGTTGTAAAAGAACTGATATCTAAGGTTATTTTGTTATACCGAATTTGATAAATAAAATAATAAATAAAATGTTTTAATATGTTTATATCATAGCAAGATTTATGCTTTGATTTTATTACAATTTGTAATTCGGCACTTGTTCCATGATATGATAATTGGATATGTACGTATATTAATTTATGAAATTCGAATATACAAGGTAATGAGTTAGGAAAATGTTCCATGATGGTTTTAGTTTATTATTAGGAATAAATGCAATTGTTAAGTGTAGCTTTGAAATCTATGGTAAGAACGCAATATGTATCTAATTTTATAATAGCATATTCGAACATGTCATTATATATATATCAAGTTGTATTTGTGATTGTTTATCAAATTATATAACAGCCTTATAAGTTTTGTGTTTGTGTATGTGAGCTAAATATGAAATGAATATTCGGCTATGAAGGTTATAGGTTAAGTCATAGGAATTTTGGTAATGTTCATATTTGGTCATTAAGGTTATATTGTACTTAGGCTATGTGAATTATATGTTAAGGCAAGTTACTTATTTAATATATGTATTCGATCATAAAGATGTACATGAGGAAATGTTAAATAAATTGTATTAAATGGCTTAACGTGATTAAAAATGTGTATGACCATTTTTATTTGAGCTATGAGTAGCTATATGACTTATTAAGTTTCTTGTCACATTCGGTCATAAGCTAGCATGATGGGACCCTATAAATTAAATTTTGTTTGAATTAGCTCAATAGCATAGAGAACCAAGGTTGGACAGAGGAAAAGAGAAAGTAGTTGAGTAGCCGATCCGATACTATTCAAATATATTCGAGGTAAGTTTTAAGTAGTTAAATATATATAATATTCGAAAATGACATGACAAATTATGAGAATTAAGTGTTACTTGTCATATATGTACATGGCCGAATGGCAATTTGTATTGGAAGTAAGAAGTGATATGTTCTCATGATCAAATGATAGTGTTAGATGAAAATGAGTAAGATTTTACGTGTAAACAATTATGTATTTAAATGTAAGTGATGAAATGAGATAAAAGTGAATGAAATGTAGGATGATATATTCGAATGATGCTTGTACCTAAATTGGTGTGATTGTGTTATATAAAACTTGTTGATTTGAATATTGTACAGTACTATTCGGGCCTTTGAGCCTAGCAGGCTATAATGCCGGTGAGATATTATTCGGGCCTTTGAGCCTAGCAGGCTAGGATGCCAGTGAGATACTATTCGGGCCTTTGAGCCTAGCAAGCAATAATGCCGGTGAGATATTATTCAGGCCTTTGAGCCTAGCAGGCTATGATGCCGGTGAGATACTATTTGGGCCTTTGAGCCTAGCAGGCTATAATGCCGGTGAGATACTATTCGGGCCTCGAGCCTAGCAGGTGAAATGCCAGTGAATGAATTCGGGTTTTTTTAAACCTAGTAGGCTGAATGCTGGTGATTTGATAAAAGTCTAAAACTAAGATACCTCGTGTTAGAACGACAAATGAATACATTCAATACATTAAGTTGGCCAGGTACGTATTATGAATTTATATGTGAGTATGATTTGAATTGAATCATAAGAGTATAATTTGATACATATGTGAATACATGATATATTTATATCTATGGTTATGATACATTCGGTCAAGGTGTGAAAGTATATGAAAATGTTCGATTTAGTTATGCCATATGAATTCAGATAAAGTGAAATTAGAATGCTAATTGTGCATTATATGCTTGTGTATATTCGGCCAATGGTAATAAATATATAGGAAATGACCTTTTGAGAAATTGGATAATTGATGTATAATTGAGTTTATCTGTTGCATTGCTTAAAACTTACTAAGCTTATGAAAGCTTACTCCTTTTGTTATATTTCTCTGTTTTATAGATTGTTGATTCTAGTTACCTACTCAGGGAGGGGATTGTCAACAACTCGTCACACAATCTGTCATTTTGGTACTACTATATTTTGGAGCTAGTATGGCATGTATAGAATAGACTTAAACGAATGATATTTTGGAATGTTGTTGTCTATAAGCCATGCGAATATGGCATCTTTTGAATGTTTCTATAAAGTTTTTGAATGCATATACATTTTAATGTCCTTATATTTAATGTGATTGTACAAATGTGGTATTTTGGGTTGGTAACACTTCATAACCCATTCCGGCGATGGATACGGGTTATAGGGGTGTTACAGGCATTTGATGAAATTTGCTTTAATTTCTAAGGTTAATTTGGTAATTAGGTAAATTAAAAATAAAATAAAAGATGATAAGTGAAAAATCATCATCTTCAACCTATTTGTTTTAGTTTGCAAAACCAAATGAAGCAATAACTAGGGTGAGCTTTTGGCCAATTTTGATTTCCATTACATGGTATGTAATTTTACCCTCTTTTTTTTGGTCACTTTTATGTTTTTGAGTTCGTATTAGCTTAATCTAGCTAGCCCGAGAATTAATTCGTAAAACTATTAAAAGATTTAGATACTTCAATGAATGATTTTGAATGTGTTTTGAAATTAATTGGTAGAATATTAAGCTTGGTTGTTAAATAAACATATTTTGTTAAAGGATTTTTAGTGATTTTGAAAGTTAGTGGATTAAACTGTTTAAAGAGTAAAATTCATGGGATTTAATGTGAAATATTGACAAAGATGGCAGGTTAGAAAGCCTTCAAAATTTGGCTATCATATTTGGTAACTAAAATTGGTAAATTTGCAAGTTATGAGTTTAGGGACTAAATTACATAAAAGAAAAAATGTTGGGGTAATTTTGTAAATTCACATTAAAATGGGTTGTAGGCTTGAATTAATTTTTTAAGAACTATTTGAATTGTTTAATTATATGAAATTATATTATTTAGTTCAAGAGATGCTACTATTGGACTTAAATCGAGAAAAAGCTAAAGTTTCGGACTAGTTGTCAACTCCGTTTTAGTAATCATTTCAATCGAGGTAAGTCAGTGTTTCATTTTAAAATATTATATTTGAATTTATAAGATTAATTGATAACATAATATATGTCCTTATGAACTGCTTATTTGATTGATTTGATTTGAGAAAAGGGAAATGACTTGATTGAAATACCTCATGGTATTATACTCGAAAAGGAAAAGACTATCGTTGAAAGACACCATGGCACTACATTCAGAATTTTCAAATCTTGAAAAGGTTGAAAAGGAGGTTACCTTAAAGGGATAATAGATGAAAAAGTTGAAAGGGATATATCTAAAAAGGATATCAAATGAAAAGGTTGAAAAGGACGTTATCTGAAAAGGATATCAATGAAAAGGTCGAAAAGGAAATCAATGAACAGGTCAAAAAGGATAGCAATGAAAAGGTTGATATTTCATCATTCAACCATTCATTATTCAGGTAATATGTTTAAGGTGAGATATGGACCATAAGTATGAATATGAAATGAATGTTTTGATTAGTATAGTTTTTTTTAGCTCAATCAATTAATTAAAAGGAAAAGGGAGGAATAAAAACTCCCAGCTTGTGTCTGAGCGGCAGAGCTGCAAAAAATAGCAGTACAACCTACAAAGAAGTATAACAGCAAGCAGACTCCTCTAATACAAATCACCAAGAAGCAACAGTTTACCAATAAGCTTTAAAAAATTGATTCTTGGATAGTCCAGCATTTGCTAATGAATTAGCCATACCATTCTTCTGACTATTTGTGACCACAAACTTCATCTCCACCAAATGATGTAATCCTCCTTCAGTATCCAGAAATAATTTTCTCACTGACCATGGTCGTAAACGTCTATACTTCAACCAATTAGAAATACTACTCAATTCAAACTCTACAATCAGAGGAACATTTACCTTCTGCATCAAATCAATAAAAAAATATGTTGCAACTTTAATAGCCATTACTACCGCTTGCTCCACTCCACACACACCACATTTACGACAAAAAATAGTAGAGACCACTCTCTTTTCGTCCCTCAACACCTCTCCATAGCCCGCAACCTCCTCTAAAACTACTCCAGCCACGTTAAATTTCAACCAACCCGTAGGAGGAGGATCCCAAACACAATCACTATCCCTCCTCAATTTTCTACCCTACTTGCAATCCTTAGGTTGTCCCCACCAAATCAACCTCCGAAAATATACAATCATCATGTACCAATCTAGCCTACATCAATGATCTCATTTTTTATTGAAAGATTAAAGAATCAATTGTAGCCACCAACCTTTCAGACACCTTCTCATTTCGAGCTGGCCATATTGTCCAACATGAAACCACAATTACCAATAATCATAAACTCTTTTGAATACCCATCAACTTCATACTCCAACACATAGAACAAAATTCATCAAAATTTTCCACATCCTTCCAAACAAAATCCTACTAGCTAAAAATACGAGACCAGAAGCTTTTGATAAACGAACATTCAGAAAACAAATGGTTAGTATTTTCCAAAACTCTATCACACCATGGGTAGCCCCAATTTGATGAATCAATTTTTATCCCACGAATTGTCAAAAAATAAAAAATCTTTTGTTGGAATGCGATTAATCGCTAACATCCACAAGAAGTTATACACCCTTGGAGGAACTTTTAGACTCCCGTAAACGGAAAAATATATAGGATTTTTCCTATGTCAGTTATCACCTTTTTACTTAAAATTGTTGTTAAAACTAAGTAATTGTTTAATAAATTAATGAAATATGTGAAAATATGAAATTAGGCCATAGAAAAAATTAAAATGTGATTTTATGCTTTATTATATAGTTTTCACGTGATAAATGGCTTATTTTATATGAATTTGAATAAATTATATTTTTAAGACATAAAGTGGGCCATGTATGATTAAATTAAATAATAAAATAAAATTATATTTAATAATTAATTTTAAAATATTTCATTAATAATTTTGGTTTTAAATTAATTAATTAAATTAAACAAATTTTATTCTTTGGTCCTCTAACTTGTTGATTTATTCTGGACAGGTCTGATACCTTTGCTGGATTACAAAACCATCCAAATTGGGGACCAAGTCAAACCCAAAATTTGGCTACATATGGCTATCCATAAACCACTTTTTGATTTAATTGCACAAGGTCCTTGAACAGTTGAAGAAATTAGAGATTTACTTGAAGATTTGCACTTGACTGAGTCTCAGTCCTGAGTTGTTGTGGCACTCAAATTGACAAAAAATAAAGCAAAAATCAGCTCAAATTCCTGAATTTATGGCCGGCCACCCATGGAAGATGCTTTAAAAGATGAAAACTCCTATTTTTAGTAAACTATCCCCCTCTCCTCACCTATAAATAAGACCTCATTCTCACATTTCTACTCATCCCTTATCATTCATCATTCTCTCTTCTCTAAATTCTTGTAGCATTCTTCTTTTCTCCAGACACCCATCATCATCTTTTCATAAAGATTTTAGCATTTGAGCCTCTTAAAGAACCCTTGGTCGGCCACCTTGGAGAGCCATCAGCAAAGGAGCGAAGCAAATGAACAAAGGAGCCTCATCAGTCAGAGTCTTAGGTAACAGCCACTCTGAATTGGGTTTATTCTTTCTTTCCTTTAATTTAATTTAAAGATGTTTGCTATGTGTTCTTTGCTCTTGTTTACAACAATGTTAGCTTAATTTTATTTAAGCTAGGATGATTGCTTTGATTAAATAATATTTATTAGATTCATGTTTATAATGTTTGTGCCTCAATCGATCATGTTTTCAATTAAAATCAAGTTTGTATCTCATTCATATGTGATTGAAATGCACTTGAATTAGCTGAGCGATCCTAACCAGACGATAGCTAGTGGATGCATAATTGAAATGTGCATGCTCAATCTAGATCCTATGTAATAGCCCAGTTTTAACTAAATCAGAACAGTGGTTTTGGAACCACAAATCTGAAGTCGTAAAATTATTTTAATATTATTTTATGTGTTTACACCGTGTGATTATATATGTGTGAAAATTTAATGAGCTAATTTTATCGTTTAATAGCTCAATTTGAGAAAAAAGGACTTAATTGCATAAAATGCAAAAGTGGCATGCTATAAGTTAAAAGTGTTTATTTTCTATGGTTTGTTGTTTATGAGGTCTCTAACCTTTCAAACCCAGCCTAGATGTTATGGCTAGATTGAGAAGGCTACATTAGCCACCGAAATGGCTAAGCTAACTTACGTTACTTTTTAAGACTTTAAATAAACTCATTTTAGAGAAAATCATAGTTGTACTTTGAGTTAACTTAAAAGCATTCATTTTATTGTTGGCAGTGTTGTTTTAGAAAAACCGTTTGCTTGTCGCTCTTCTTTAAAAAACAAACTGGAAGTTAAACTAATATAGCGAAAAAGCCATTTTTTAAGTCATTTTGGAAAATTAGTTGCCTTATTGATTTCTTTTTCAAAAATAGTTCCTTTGCAATGTAGTGGAAACTAGGGAGCAGTATCAAATTTTACTTAAGCTCGATATCATGCATTATTCGGTAATTATGCTTGAGTAATTCATGTATGTAAAAATCCCCAAAAGAAAAGTTACCAAGCCACAGACAAAAAATAATTAAATATTACAAGCCAAAACCAATAAAGACTTAATAATAGTTAATTAAAAATAATAATAATCCAGGGTTCAAGTTTATTCTCCGAATGCCGAGTCCAGTCCTAATTTTGAGGTTTACCTAAAAAGTTAAACACTATTTAGGGTGAGCTTATGCAAAGCTCAGTGTGAGTCGAATAATTATTTAAACGGGCAAAAACATCAAATACAGTGAAACATATTAGCATTAACAGAAGAATATATAATCTTTATAGGAATTTCATGTCATTACATAGCCATTATCAAATTTATGTCAAATGGTGTATGAGCACAGGTCATTATTCATTCAATTAACTATCATTTATTTTGATATCATCCAATACAACAAAGTATAATGTGTAGCATAATCAATACACTCAAATATGTCGTATGCATGATGCAATGCAAAAAGGTTCCTACCCATACCATCCGTTATACACCACGAGTTTCCCCAGAACCCATCTGTCAAACTCCAAAACATTATGAGCATAGCTCGATGTAGTAAAATCACCAATTAATCAATAATGCAGAAAATTTTCCGGATATCAAACAGTGCGATACAATCGCCAATAACATGTAATATGCGATAAAATCATCAATCCCTCGGTACTTTAGGTGCAGTGCACCGACTACAAATAATGCAGACTTAATATGCCGCCGGTACTTTACGGAACTCCTCCGCAACCACAAAATCCCAACCAAATGCATATGCAATATGTCACACAATCTCATACATAATCACATGCTTTCAGTATCTGGAAACAATGCTACAATCTTTCAAATAACCATTGAGTTGGCATCAATCAATATCGTTCAATTTCACATACTGTAAAGATTTTCATTGTGCATAAATAGCACCCTTTTCAATACACAATATAACAAATATCTCATGCGTTTAAACTATATAAAAGCTTAATATCTAAACACATTATATCATTCAATCAAACATTCTTATATCTCATAACTCAAATATGCAATTACAAACTCAATCAAACATTCATACTATCAAACTAGCAATTTTGCCAACATGTCAATCATTTAAGGCTCCAAACATACCTGGTTCGGCCACTCACAAAATCAATAATTTGGCTATTAATCCAATCCAATAAGCAAGCTAATTTATCAAATATAACATGATATTTAACATTTTCAAACAATTTTATGAGTTTAGTACCCACACCTTATTTTTCACTTCCTCGCAGCATACTAGCAAATCTTCCAATTTTCCTTAATAATTCCTTAAATGAGCCTAAAAAAAAATTAAGTATAAATTCAATAAATTTACCATTAAACCAGCCCCCAAACACCCACTTATGAGTTCAGTCCAATCGTTGAAATTATAACTATTTTATGAATCCAAACTAGTTAGATTCCTTACACTGTGTCGATACAAACTGTACGTATAATCGTTCTTCACCTTTACGAATGATTTGTGGTGTTTGGGTCCGCACCTAATTCAATAATATACTATAAAATAAGTAGCTAATTAATGATTAAATTCCTTCATTTAATCAAATCATAACCTTTACCCAACAACAATGTCGAAATAACAAACTAGTTACCCTTAATTGCACTTACGCTTCACGATTTGTGGGATCCGAATGGCCAATCAATCAAGAAAATTTTTACCTAATTGAAATGGGTTTAAAATATTATTAGGAGGGTTCAAGAACTCAAATTAATTTTGGAAAATATAAGGAAGAATCAAGAAACAAAACAGCCCCTTTCCTTGTTTATAGGTGCAAGCACCACCACTCGCGATGGTCAAAATTGGGGTTGAATTTTATAACTGTTAGAGACCTCATTAAAATCTGGAAAAATACCTTTGAAATAATTTAAAATCCCCAAAATTATAGATCTAGAAATTTATATTTTGAATGGACAAGATTAATTAAGAAATTGAAGAGAGAAGAGACCTTAACCAAGCTAGTCGAGAGAAACAGCTATGGCACTTTCTTGGCAATATTTGGGATCGATCTTGGAGTTCAATATTTCAGATTTGGGGCTGATTTTAATGATAAAAAATGACAGCAATATGGTGGAGAATATGTTAACAAATCTTGTGAAAAAAAAAAGAAAAAGAAGAAAGAGATGGTAAAACTAGGTGTAGGCGACGACAACAATGGGAGAAAGAAAGAAAATTGGAGAGAAAAGAGAAGAGGAAGAGGGTGAACGGCTTGGTAGCTAAAAGCTAAATTAAAGGCTAAAAAATACAATAAGAATTTATATTTATACTTAGGGCTCAAGGGTATGGATGGCACACGCATTAAAAAAAAGGATTTTGCAAAATTTAATTATTTCACAAGGCCAGGGATTCGAACTTGGGACCACATTTAATTTCCATGCTTTCTCATATTTCTTTTAACCATTAGGCTTTTTCGTCATTCTTGAAATAATTGTTTCAATATTTATTTAAAAAAACAAGACATGCCACATATTAGGGTTTAAGGCAAAATTTACAAAATAATAAAAATGGTGAGAGAGAAGGGATTTGAACTTGGGTTTCAAGGAACATTTCACTAACACTTAACCAAAAAAACAATGCCCCATTTATTTCCTAAAAATGCATAGATAATTTTTAAAAAAAATTAAGGCATTATCACACTCTCTCGATTCACAAACCCGATTCTACTAACCCTCTTTTTTGGGATGTTACAAGGTCCTTATGATGTTATTAACCCATTGATAATGTTAATGGACATTAATGGGAATTATATCATGAATTTTGGTGGTTTTAATTAATGGATAAAAGAATAATTTGACTATTAAGTTATTATAATTAAAACAAAATCAAATTTTGTTTCATCTTTCATCATACTTAGCCGAAATTAAAGAAGAAAAAAGCATTTTTCATGTTCTAGGGTTCGGCCATTGATAAGCTTAATTGAGGTATGTATTTTGCTCAGTTTTTGATGATTTTTATGTTTTTGTGATCGTTGCTTTTGGTACTAACTAGCCCATACCTTAATTTCTGAATTTGTTGGTGATTTTGAAACTTTCCATTGACGAGTTCATGTGGTTTTGAATGTTTGATGATGAATTATTAAAGCTTGATGATAGATATCTATGTTTCGTAAAGTGATTTTTAGTGAAAATTGTGACAGCCCAAAATTTACCCTAGTCGGGAAGTGGTTTCGGAACCACAAAACCGAGTTATGAAGATAATTAATTGTTATATTCTATGTTTATTATGTGTGTGCATGCATATGTGGAAGTTTCATGCCTTAATTTTGCCAATTGCATGAGGAATTATTAAATAGGGATCAACATGAGACATGGTGAAAAATGATAGGCTAATTTTAAAGGGGCTTATTAGTGCATGTCAACACAAAGGTGGACTTGCATGTCAAATTGCCCAATTTTCCTTATAGTGGCCGGCCAAGGTGGGTTGATGATGGGCAAAATATTTGTTGAAATTGATATTGGGTTATGGGATTTAATAAATAAAAGAAAAGAATGAAAATGTGATGAAAAAAAAAAGGGGCTTCATTCTTGTCTTCTTGGCCGAATTGAAGGAAGGAATAGGGGCAAAGAACTTTCGGCCATTTGAATGTTTAATAAGGTTAGTATATTGTGTTAAAATTGTGAAATTTTAGCTTGTTTTAGGTTAATTATCATGGTTCTTACTTAGACCATGCTAAATTTTTTTTAAACTTTGATGGATGGATGGACCATTCGGCTATGGCTATTAAAGAAGGAATTTGATTATTTCCTTTAAGTTTTGATGGATAAAGAAACAAAAGGTTATAGATGGAAGAAGTTAATGTGTTAAGAGATTATATGAAACTTATTCATGTTTATATATGTTATATGCATTGAAAATGGTTGATGATTTTGGAAGTGATTAGATTGAATCGGCCATGGTATATCCATAAACCCGATTTATGCTTGTTATGTGGTGGAAATTAAGGGTTAAATGTATGAAATTTGATGTATATTAACTATAGGTAATCACATACGTAAGGTCAAATTTAATTTGGTATATTCGGCCATATAGGTGTATATGTTTGTGATACTATTTTTGTTAACTCTTGATAACCGATTGAAGGAGTAATATTGGCTTATAAGGTTGAGTTGATTCATGATGTTGTATATGAGAATCAAAAATACTCAAGACTAGGTTACCATAATAGCGATAATGCATTCGGCCTTGAAGCATTAATCGAATATGGTTAAGGTTTTGATATTTTGAACAAGGATAATTGTGAAATGGAGTGAAAACCGTTAAATTATACATAAGTATCCAGCAAGAAAATTAAACCACTAAATGTGTTTATTATAGATCAAGACATCAAAGGGAGAGAATCAAGCAAAGGCAAAGAAAAGATCATCGAGTAGCCGAGTTGGAACCGTCTTACCCAACATAAAGTAAGTCATTAAGCATATAGTTGGTATTAATTCAAATGGTCATAACGTTTATGTAATGATGCTGAATGGAATGAATAAATATATATATGCATGTACGTATGTGATGATGAAAGTGTTGAATGAAAAGAAAAGAGGTGAGATGTATTGAGTTGTTGATCTCGGCACTAAATGTGCGGGTATAAACATTTATGACCATGAGATTGGCGCTACGTGTGCGGGTTTAAATTGTGCAGCACTAAGTGTGCGAATTGACTATGTAGCACTAAGTGTGCGAGTTTGACTATGTAGCACTAAGTGTGCGAGTTGACTATGTAGCACTAAGTGTGCGAGTTTAGTTATGTAGCACTAAGTGTGCGAGTTGATTATATATAGCACTGAGTGTGCGGACTATATATATATTCTTGAATCATTATGGACACTAAGTGTGCGACGCTATTGAGTCGATCACGGACAGCGGATCGGGTAAGTATCTTGAGTTCATGGCTAATAGGTGCTATGTTTATAGTTGGAGTTGAGCTTGGTAAGTTGAACCTATGTGACAAATATACTTGAAGTCACGTACATAAGATTTATCGTGGAATGGGTGAAAGGCCGTTTAGTTGTATGATTGTAACGAAAATGAAATGATTTATGAAAATGCCTCGAATATTCTATTGATGAGTATATGGAATGTGAATGCATGATTTGGTATGAGATTGAACCGATAGGTCGGAGGAACTATGGTATGGTTCGGTATGGATGGAGTAACTAGCCTCGTTCCATTTTGTTTCCTCTTGTGATAATGTTATTAATGGATGGTAGTGTATTGCTTATGACTTACTGAGTTATAAACTCACTCGGTGTTTCCTTGTCACCTATTCTAGGTTTCTTGGACTTGTCTCTTTTTGCGTGGTCGGGCCGTCATCGAAGTCATCACACCGGATAGCAAGTTTTGGTACTTTCTTCTTAGTTGGCTTAGGAGAACATTTCGGCATGTATAGGCTATTATGTTGTGTTTGAACTTTGGTATGTAATCTTTTAGCCATGCGAAAATGGCATAAATGTTCGGTTGGGTTTGGATTCATAACGTTATGTCGCAAATCTTGATAATTCGACCTTTTTATGCCATACGTCATGGTTGATTATTTTGGTGTTAAAATTCATGATATGGCAATAGTGTAGTAGGGGGAAATTTGACAATGATTAGCCTTTGGCATGGTTAGTCATGATCATAATTTGTGATATGCATGATGAATTATTAGTTAGATCAAGGAGTAATCACGAAGTGGGCATAGTTGCTTTCGTAACAGATGCTGGCAGCAGCAGTGACATGAGATTGAAAAATCACAAAAAAATAGTAGGAGTGGAATTAATTGATGAATAAATTATGTAATCGAAGTTCGATGAGTCTATTTTCATATAGAAGTAACGAAAAGATCATATGGACAGTATGTTAAGAGATAATCAGGTTCTCGTGGGACAGGGCCAGAACGGTTTCTAGATTCCCTGCTCCGACTTTGGAAATTCATTATAAATTAACCAGAGATAATTAGGAGTCATACCATATATGTATAGATTCCCCTCTGAGTCTAGTTTCTAAAGAAACAAACGGCATCAGCATGGAAGTTCTGTACAGGGAGATATCCAGGTCGTAATGCGCAAAGGTCAGTGTAGTCGACCCCAGTAACATGGGAGACTTTTACTAATAAACTGTACTAATTGGCCGACCAAAAATTCTAGAAAAAAATATGTAGATGGGAATATGAGTCTAGTTTCAGGGAAAATTCACGGAACTGGATTTCGAGTTCCAGAGCTCAAGATATGATTTTTAAAGCGACTAGTACGCAGATTGACAGCTTGTCTGGAAAAATTTTAATAAGTGGTTTGAAGTCTGTTAACACCTCGTGTTCGACTCCGGCGACGGTCTCGGGTTCGGGGTGTTACATTTGATTGGTATCAGAGCTATGGTTTAGTCGGTTCTAGGACTACCATAGCGCGTATGAGTCTAGCTATACATGCCTTTATGTTAATGTTTAAATGTGTGATGACTTCTGACGGTTAAAATGTTTTTGTTTTGATTAGTAAATGGACCCCGGTGTAAAAGGAACCTTAGCGGATGACGTTGAGAGCGTAGCGGCTGCTCCTGCACAAGGGACGCCGCCTGTTGAACCTCAGTCATCTGCGAATAATCAAGGTGAGGGGGCTAAACAAGCCTTCTTTACCATGATGAATGAATGGGTCGCGCAGTATGCCCGAACCAATTCGGCTGTCCAACAATTCCCGAATTTGAATAATCCACCCCCGGAGCCAGTAATGCCATCAGTTACTGATCCTGTGAGGCTGAGTAAGCCACCTGTAGACTTGATTAGGAAGCGCGGGGCTGAGGAGTTCAGGGCCATAGTTACTGATGATGCTGAAAGGGCCGAGTTCTGGCTTGATAACACCATTCGGGTGTTTGATGAACTGTCAGCACACCCGATGAATGTCTAAAGTGTGCTATATCCTTGTTGCGGGACTCAGCCTACTATTGGTGGAGGACCCTGATTTCCATAGTCCCAAACGAACGAGTAACTTGGGACTTCTTTCAGACGGAATTTTGAAAGAAATATTAGTCAACGGTTCATTGATCAAAAGCGTAAGGAATTCTTGGAACTCAAGCAAGGCCGTATGACAGTATCTGAATACGAACATGAATTCGTAAGACTCAGTAGGTATGCCCGGGAGTGTGTAGCTGATGAGGTTGCTATGTGAAAAGATTCGAAGAAGGATTGAATGAGGAGTTAAAGCTACTAATGGGTATTTTGGAAATAAAAGAATTCGTAACACTAGTCGAACGAGCCTGCAAGGCGGAAGAACTTGGAAAGGAGAAGAAGAAGGCTGAATTTGAAGCTAGAGACTACCGTAAAAGATCGACGGGTAAAGCCCCGTTCTCAGCCGTAAAGAAGTTCAGGGAGGACACTAATAAGTCGAGGACGACTACGGGAATTTCCATCAGAGCAAGACCATCGACGGACTCCCGAGCTACTTCGGTAGCTAGTGTGGGCAATAATCGTCTAGAGAAACCTGAATGTCCCCAATGTGGAAGACGACACATAGGTGAATGTTGGGGTAAGTCTATTAACAGGGCCTGTTACGGATGCGGTTCGAAGGACCACTTCATTAGAGATTGCACGGAGCTTGATGAGAAGAATAAGATTCAAGGTGCAAGACCTAGTGGAGTGACAACTAGAGGTAGACCACCGAGAATTTTAGGAGGTAGGGGTGGTAGTCAGAGAGGGCCTCTGATATGGCTGTTCGAGCCGAGAACCGCACTCCTGCTAGAGCATATGCCATCCGCGCACGAGAGGAGGCATCCTCCCCTGACGTCATCACTGGTACCTTCACTCTCTTTGATACTAATGTGATTGCATTGATTGACCCTGGCTCTACTCATTCATATGTATGTGAAACCTTAGCATCTAGTAAGACTCTACCTGTTGAGTCTACTGAGTTCGTAATTCGGGTGTCAAATCCCTTGGGTCGTTACGTGCTTGTCGACAAAGTGTGTAAGAGATGTCCCCTAGTAATTCGAGGTTCTTGTTTTCCTGCGGACTTGATGCTTTTGCCGTTTGATGAATTTAATGTTATTCTTGGTTTGGATTGGCTGACCGCGCATGATGCGGTTGTAAATTGCAAAAGCAAGACTATTGATTTGAGGTGCGCAAATAACGAGGTAATCCGAGTTGAGTCTACGGATTTGAAGGGGTTGCCAGCTGTAATATCAGCAATGTTGGCCCAGAAATATGTAAGAAAAGGGTGCGAAGCATACCTTGCGTATGTACTTGATGATAAAGAATTAGAAAAGAAACCCGAATCTGTGCGGGTGGTTTGTGAATACCCGGATGTTTTTCCTGAAAAATTGCCGGGTTTGCCACCTGTTCGGGAGATAGAGTTTGGTATTGAGCTTGTACCTGGAACTGCGCCAATTTTGATAGCTCCGTATCGTATGGCACTAACTGAGTTAAAAGAGTTGAAAGCTCAGTTGCAAGAATTGACGGATAGAGGTTTCGCTCGACCAAGTTTCTCACCTTGGGTGCACCAGTATTGTTCGTGAAAAAGAAGGATGGAACCATGAGGTTGTGCATTGACTATCGTCAACTAAATAAAGTGACGATAAAGAATAAGTATCCGTTACCACGTATTGATGATTTGTTTGATCAATTAAAGGGAGCATCAGTGTTTTCAAAGATAGATTTGAGATCGGGTTATTATCAGTTGCGGATTCGAGATTCGGACGTACCCAAAACTGCTTTCAGAACGAGGTACGGTCACTATGAGTTCTTAGTGATGCCGTTTGGGCTCACTAATGCCCCTGCGGTGTTTATGGATTTGATGAATCGGATCTTCAGACCATATTTAGATCGGTTCGTAGTTGTGTTCATTGATGACATCTTGGTCTATTCAAGAGATGAGACCGAACATACTGAGCATCTGAGGCTAGTGTTGCAAATTTTGCGGGATAAGCAGTTATATGCTAAGTTCAGTAAGTGTGAGTTCTGGTTAAGAGAGGTTAGCTTCTTGGGTCATGTGGTATCCGCATCGGGTATTCAAGTTGACCCGAGCAAAATTTCAGCCATACTTAACTGGAAGCCTCCGAGAAATGTTACCGAAGTTCGGAGCTTCCTAGGGCTCGCCGGTTATTACCGACGATTTGTCAAAGGTTTCTCGATGATAGCCACACCAATGACGAAGCTACTTCAAAAGGATGTTAAGTTCGAATGGACGGAGAAATGTCAGAAAAGTTTCGATCAACTGAAAACTCATTTGACTGAAGCACCAATTTTAGTGCAACCCGAATCAGGCAAAGAGTTTGTCATTTATAGTGACGCATCCCTACTTGGGTTGGGTTGCGTGTTGATGCAAGAAGGTCGAGTTGTGGCCTATGCGTCGAGACAATTGAAGCCACACGAGAGAAATTATCCGACCCACGACCTCGAACTAGCTGCCATCGTATTTGCTTTAAAAATATGGCGACATTATTTATTTGGTGAGAAGTGCCATGTATTTTCGGATCACAAAAGTCTCAAATATTTGATGACTCAGCGAGACTTGAATCTGCGACAAAGACGTTGGCTTGAATTGTTGAAAGATTACGAGCTTGTCATTGATTACCACCCGGGAAAGGCTAATGTGGTTGCGGACGCCTTAAGCCGGAAATCATTGTTTGCTTTACGAGCGATGAATGTGTACTTGTCTGTTCTACCCGACAATGTGTTAGTAGCTGAATTAAAAGCCAAACCATTATTGATTCATCAAATTCGTGAAGCCCAGAAAGTTGATGATGAATTGGTTGCAAAACGGGCTGAGTGTGTTCCGAACAAGGAATCGGAGTTTCAAATGGATGATGATGATTGTTTGAGGTTCAGAAGTCGTTTGTGTGTTCCAAGGAATTCGGAACTTATTTCGATGATTTTGAATGAGGCTCATAGTGGCCGAATGTCTATCCACCCGGGTAGTACTAAAATGTACAACGATCTGAAACGTCAATTTTGGTGGCCGGGCATGAAACGAGACATTTCTGAATTTGTTTTAAGGTGTTTAATATGTCAACAAGTGAAAGCGGAACATCAAGTGCCTTCAGGATTACTTCAGCCAATCATGATACCTGAATGGAAATGGGATCGAGTCACGATGGATTTTGTATCTGGGTTACCATTGTCGACGAGTAAGAAAGATGCGATTTGGGTTGTTGTCGATAGACTGACTAAGTCGGCTCACTTTATCCCCGTATGTACGGATTTTTCATTGGATAAACTAGCCGAATTGTATGTTTCTCAGATTGTGAGATTACATGGAGTACCTATTTCTATCGTGTCAGATAGAGACCCAAGATTTACATCGCGATTTTGGAAGAAATTGCAAGAAGCTTTGGGTACCAAGCTGCATTTTAGCACCGCTTTTCATCCACAAACCGATGGTCAATCCGAGCGGATAATTCAGATACTTGAGGATATGTTGAGATGTTGCATCCTCGAGTTTAGTGGTTCATGGGAACGGTATTTACCTTTGATCGAATTCGCTTACAACAATAGTTTTCAATCAAGTATTAAGATGGCACCTTACGAGGCTTTGTACGGTCGTAAATGCCGTACTCCATTGTTTTGGACCGAGCTCGGTGAAAGTAAAGTTTTCGGAGTTGATTTGATTAAAGATGCCGAACAGAAAGTAAAGGTAATCCGTGAAAGTCTGAAGGTAGCCACAGATCGTCAGAAATCGTATGCGGATCTGAAACGAAAGGACATTGAATATCAGGTGGGAGATAAAGTGTTCCTTAAAGTTTCGCCTTGGAAAAAGGTACTTAGGTTTGGCCGTAAGGGCAAGTTGAGCCCGAGATTCATTGGGCCGTACGAAATCTCCGAACGAGTAGGGCCGGTTGCGTATAGATTGATTTTGCCCCCTGAGCTCGAAAAGATTCACGATGTCTTTCATGTTTCGATGCTTCGACGCTATCGATCTGATCCATCGCACATAATTAGCCCATCAGAGGTTGAAATTCAAGTCGATATGAGCTATGAAGAAGAACCGATTCGTATCCTAGCTCGTGAAGTGAAAGAGTTGCGAAACAAAAGGGTTTTGTTAGTTAAGGTGTTATGGCTCAAACACGGGATCGAGGAAGCTACTTGGGAAACCGAGAGCTCGATGAAAGAACGATACCCAAACCTATTTACCGGTAAGATTTTCGGGGACGAAAATTCCTTAAGTGGGGGAGAGTTGTGACAGCCCAAAATTTACCCTAGTCGGGAAGTGGTTTCGGAACCACAAAACTGAGTTATGAAGATAATTAATTGTTATATTCTATGTTTATTATGTGTGTGCATGCATATGTGGAAGTTTCATGCCTTAATTTTGCCAATTGCATGAGGAATTATTAAATAGGGATCAACATGAGACATGGTGAAAAATGATAGGCTAATTTTAAAGGGGCTTATTAGTGCATGTCAACACAAAGGTGGACTTGCATGTCAAATTGCCCAATTTTCCTTATAGTGGCCGGCCAAGGTGGGTTGATGATGGGCAAAATATTTGTTGAAATTGATATTGGGTTATGGGATTTAATAAATAAAAGAAAAGAATGAAAATGTGATGAAAAAAAAAGGGGCTTCATTCTTGTCTTCTTGGCCGAATTGAAGGAAGGAATAGGGGCAAAGAACTTTCGGCCATTTGAATGTTTAATAAGGTTAGTATATTGTGTTAAAATTGTGAAATTTTAGCTTGTTTTAGGTTAATTATCATGGTTCTTACTTAGACCATGCTAAATTTTTTTTAAACTTTGATGGATGGATGGACCATTCGGCTATGGCTATTAAAGAAGGAATTTGATTATTTCCTTTAAGTTTTGATGGATAAAGAAACAAAAGGTTATAGATGGAAGAAGTTAATGTGTTAAGAGATTATATGAAACTTATTCATGTTTATATATGTTATATGCATTGAAAATGGTTGATGATTTTGGAAGTGATTAGATTGAATCGGCCATGGTATATCCATAAACCCGATTTATGCTTGTTATGTGGTGGAAATTAAGGGTTAAATGTATGAAATTTGATGTATATTAACTATAGGTAATCACATACGTAAGGTCAAATTTAATTTGGTATATTCGGCCATATAGGTGTATATGTTTGTGATACTATTTTTGTTAACTCTTGATAACCGATTGAAGGAGTAATATTGGCTTATAAGGTTGAGTTGATTCATGATGTTGTATATTAGAATCAAAAATACTCAAGACTAGGTTACCATAATAGCGATAATGCATTCGGCCTTGAAGCATTAATCGAATATGGTTAAGGTTTTGATATTTTGAACAAGGATAATTGTGAAATGGAGTGAAAACCATTAAATTATACATAAGTATCCAGCAAGAAAATTAAACCACTAAATGTGTTTATTATAGATCAAGACATCAAAGGGAGAGAATCAAGCAAAGGCAAAGAAAAGATCATCGAGTAGCCGAGTTGGAACCGTCTTACCCAACATAAAGTAAGTCATTAAGCATATAGTTGGTATTAATTCAAATGGTCATAACGTTTATGTAATGATGCTGAATGGAATGAATAAATATATATATATGCATGTACGTATGTGATGATGAAAGTGTTGAATGAAAAGAAAAGAGGTGAGATGTATTGAGTTGTTGATCTCGGCACTAAATGTGCGGGTATAAACATTTATGACCATGAGATTGGTGCTACGTGTGCGGGTTTAAATTGTGCAGCACTAAGTGTGCGAATTGACTATGTAGCACTAAGTGTGCGAGTTTGACTATGTAGCACTAAGTGTGCGAGTTGACTATGTAGCACTAAGTGTGCGAGTTTAGTTATGTAGCACTAAGTGTGCGAGTTGATTATATATAGCACTGAGTGTGCGGACTATATATATATTCTTGAATCATTATGGACACTAAGTGTGCGACGCTATTGAGTCGATCACGGACAGCGGATCGGGTAAGTATCTTGAGTTCATGGCTAATAGGTGCTATGTTTATAGTTGGAGTTGAGCTTGGTAAGTTGAACCTATGTGACAAATATACTTGAAGTCACGTACATAAGATTTATCGTGGAATGGGTGAAAGGCCGTTTAGTTGTATGATTGTAACGAAAATGAAATGATTTATGAAAATGCCTCGAATATTCTATTGATGAGTATATGGAATGTGAATGCATGATTTGGTATGAGATTGAACCGATAGGTCGGAGGAACTATGGTATGGTTCAGTATGGATGGAGTAACTAGCCTCGTTCCATTTTGTTTCCTCTTGTGATAATGTTATTAATGGATGGTAGTGTATTGCTTATGACTTACTGAGTTATAAACTCACTCGGTGTTTCCTTGTCACCTATTCTAGGTTTCTTGGACTCGTCTCTTTTTGCGTGGTCGGGCCGTCATCGAAGTCATCACACCGGATAGCAAGTTTTGGTACTTTCTTCTTAGTTGGCTTAGGAGAACATTTCGGCATGTATAGGCTATTATGTTGTGTTTGAACTTTGGTATGTAATCTTTTAGCCATGCGAAAATGGCATAAATGTTCGGTTGGGTTTGGATTCATAACGTTAGGTCGCAAATCTTGATAATTCGACCTTTTTATGCCATACGTCATGGTTGATTATTTTGGTGTTAAAATTCATGATATGGCAATAGTGTAGTAGGGGGAAATTTGACAATGATTAGCCTTTGGCATGGTTAGTCATGATCATAATTTGTGATATGCATGATGAATTATTAGTTAGATCAAGGAGTAATCACGAAGTGGGCATAGTTGCTTTCGTAACAGATGTTGGCAGCAGCAGTGACATGAGATTGAAAAATCACAAAAAAAAAATAGTAGGAGTGGAATTAATTGATGAATAAATTATGTAATTGAAGTTCGATGAGTCTATTTTCATATAGAAGTAACGAAAAGATCATATGGACAGTATGTTAAGAGATAATCAGGTTCTCGTGGGACAGGGCCAGAACGGTTTCTAGTTTCCCTGCTCCGACTTTGAAAATTCATTATAAATTAACCAGAGATAATTAGGAGTCATACCATATATGTATAGATTCCTCTCTGAGTCTAGTTTCTATAGAAACAAACGGCATCAGCATGGAAGTTCTGTACAGGGAGATATCCAGGTCGTAATGCGCAAAGGTCAGTGTAGTCGACCCCAGTAACATGGGAGACTTTTACTAATAAACTGTACTAATTGGCCCGACTAAAAATTCTAGAAAAAAATATGTAGATGGGAATATGATTCTAGTTTCAGGGAAAATTCACGGAACTGGATTTCGAGTTCCAGAGCTCAAGATATGATTTTTAAAGCGACTAGTACGCAGATTGACAGCTTGTTTGGAACATCTTAAAAAAATAAAAGAACATCTTAAAATAAAAGAACATCTTAAAAAAAATAAACTCCTTTCAATCACTTGTTTGAAACATAAGATTTGATGAAAATATGTCACTTAAAAATTTAGTTGCGGAAACGTAGAAAAGACATACTATAGTTTAGGAAACCATGTTCAACTTCTTATAATTACAATGAAAATAATAATAATAATTCGAGTAATAATAATATAATGAAAACCTTATAACAATCTGATCTGAACACACTTAAAAAGAAATAAAAACTTAAATGCTTAAAAAAAAACCAAGTCCGAATTATCTTACTAGCCGGCCACCCAGAGTCACTCCAAACATCGAACCTTCTACTTAGCATCACCTGAAAATAAAATAAAAGAGGGGGTGAGTTTTCGCAAACTTAGTGTGTACAACCCTCGATGAAAAACAAGCATTCAAAGATAAATCATCAAACATGCAATGCAATCCAATCCAAATTATCCATCCGCTACAGACCAGCTCCGTCCCCCATCACACCATGTGGGGATATAAATATCGACCCGCCCAGCCCACACACCAAGAGTAGCCCGGTTGCGGAACTACCTTTATTTACATATTGGGCTTTAGAAGCCGTCGGTGGATCCACGATTGTCAGGCAACCATGCGATCTTCATATACTTCTTCCGTACCATAATTCCCAACCCATGTGCAACCTAAGCAGAATATCATATGTATACATGTCACATCCACAAAACTTACATTCAACACCTAGGGATTTTTTGGTCATTTTTGCCCTTAGAGGCATTTTGGTAGTTTTCCTTTAGTTATGGTTTTCACTTACCTTGACCCGTTAACAAGTCTCGCGAGCTAAGATGAACGAATACTATGCACCAGGTAGGATTCTAGAGAAAAGAAGGTGGGTCATTAAGACCGCTTAAGTACCAAGCTGTCCCTAGATCCAATCCTAGACATGTATATACTCGTTGCCACACCTTAACCCTTTGACTTGTCCACAATCGCAATAATTAATTAAGTCTTATGTAGTTATCATATACTAGGCCCAAAACCCCTTACAACGTGTAACGCCCCAATTTTCGGGGCTTCTGTGAATTTTGGTAAATTTTAGAATTTTTGTGTTTTGACTGTTTGGCATAGGTTTAATTATGTTAGTGGGCCAATAGAAGGCCCAAGTTTAAGATTAAGTCTAGGGTTTAATTAATTTTGATCCATAAGGGAAAAGAGGGTTCTGGTTAACAGGGGTCTTAAATACTATTTGGGTAAAATAAGACATAAGAAAGCAAGTGGCAAAGTGGCATGTGGCGCCACTGGGAAGGCTATAAAAGTGGCGTGTAGAAGTGTAGGAAGAGCCCAAGTTCGACCCCTAAGACAACCAAATAAGGTGTTTATTTTTGTGCACAAAAAGGGAAGGTGATGGAACTCAAGGGGGAACTCTATTAAGGAGAGTTTAAGATGATAAGGGGATTGAGTAAGGATAAAGATAAGGGAGGAAATCTAGGAGCTGATCAAGGAGCAAGAGGTGGCCGGCCAAGGGACTTTAGCATGGGAAATTTGGCTAGGGTAATGCTTGTATTAATTCGACACAAGGGGGTAAGTGAGCCGTTTTCTGATCACTCTTCCTCTCCTTTTATTTTTCTTTTTCTCTACATTTGTATTCTTTTCTTTTTCTTTTCCCCATAGCCGAATCCTTCAGCCACCTTACTCTATACCACCTTCCTTCCATTATTTTTAAGACTGTAGCCGATTGCCTCAAATCCCGAAATCCCAAAAACTTGATTCCTCTTATACCGATTTCCCTAGCCAATTCTCTTATTTTTTTCTCATCATCTTTGGCCGATTCTCTCACCCTCTAAACCCCAAGTTTCTATCGACAATACTATAGTAAAACCCTCATATTTTAGCTTTCTCTACACTATTGCAAAAAAAAGCCGAAAATCCCACACTATCCTAGGGACATAGCCGAATACTGAGATCACTGAAGGCTTGACTTTTGTTATCGTTTGAGGGCTTAAAGCTGCAACAAAATCAAGTAGAAACTAAGGGGGGGACGCTGACTGAAAGAATCGGTGGTAAGCCTTTCCAACTTAGTCTATCTTTCGTATTTTAAGAAAAGCCAGAATCCCTAAAAGTTAGAGAGGTTGTCATTTTTGGAGTTGTAGCCCTAAAGGGTTGTGGTAATAGTATTAATTTGGTAATAGTGTGATTAAGAGGCTGTTGATCAAGGGCTTGGACAAGTGGAGCGAATGGATCTGGATCGAGAAGCTGCTTTCGGCAAAGGTAGGAACGCTAAGGCCTAAGGTGTTGTTGGCCGAATATGGTAAGGAGTTAATATGTAGTTCGTTTCGGTAGTTAGATTAACGTGGTAGTAATATAATTGTAGGTAGTCCGTGAGTGGATCTCGTCAGTGAATCATCATAAAACAGGTGTGTAACTGACACCCTATCGTAGACTAGATCGGCAAAAATCGAAAAGCCAAAATGCTGAAATGCCAAAAAGTCGGTATTTTGGGGGTTGCAAGTGTGCGAATGCTCGTAAGAAAGACTGATTAACCTATTTGGTAAGTTCAAGTGTTAAGACTGTAGAATGCGATATTTAGCATTATGACGTTTTGGGCTTAATAGGCCTAAATGGGCCAATGGGCCAACAGGCCCACTTTGGTTAAAAGATGAGGTAAGTGTTTTTGAATACTTGGTGAATGTTAAAACGAGCATGAAACCCTAGCCATAGGTAATAATTACTGAAATACCCTTATGCATGCAAAATTACCATTATACCCCTAGATGTAAATTCACCATTATACCTTTAGGGTTATTTTTGACTAAAAAGCATGATGACCTGATTCTGTATGATGTATGCCATGATTGTGAATCTGTGCATGGGGACATGGGTTATATTATGGAGGAAGCGTCCTGGTGGCTATGCCACAAATTATCTGATCTGGTGGCTCTGCCACATATATATCTGTTCTGGTGGCTCTGCCACGATTATCTGTATCTGGTGACCCTGTCACATTATCTGTTCTAGCAGCCATGCTACATATTTCTGAGGCGTGTAGTGGTTGGGTGGGTCAAGTAGTCTCCCTACATGGTGAAAGGTTGGTAAGGGGGTGTATGTGGATGGTTATGGGTTGGGTTCTGCATATACATGAAATATCTGATCTGATCTGTTATGGGCCTATGGGCTTAATTCTGTATACTGTTCTGGGCTAAGGCCAATTTATTCTATTTCTGTGGTTTGAGATGATATGGGCTATGGTTGGGTTAATTTTACACACTGAGTTTCCCCAAACTCATCCCCTATCTTCATCCATGCAGGTAACCCCCAACCATAGTGGGCTTGGAGCTGCGAGGGATTCGGAGTGGCCACTCGTTCTGTAATATGGTTTTCTTCTGGTGAATTGGACTTCATTTTTCATTTACTTTGATTATTTGGGTTTATGTAATAAGGCCGTTCTATTATTTTTTTATGGGTTTGGTTCATATTTTATTATGATGAACTGAATTTATATTAACCATCAAAATGGGCTAGATCTAGGGTTCGTTTTCAAAAACATAAATTGATTTCAAAATAACATGATTACAAACAAGGCTTCTGCTATGGTAACGTTTTCCAAATTTAAATATATTTTGTTCTAAAACGGACATAAATACAATGGTAACCTAAAAATATATGCGCTGTTAGAGTGTGGCAATGGCGGTGTACATGTCTAGGATTGGATCCGAAAGAGCTTGGTACTTAAGTAGTCTGATGGACTCACCTCCTCTTTTCCATTTTCCTACCTGGTGCACAGCTTCCATTCACTTTAACCCTTAATGAATTAATCCTTTGAACATCAAGTACGATTTTCTGGACATAGGAATGTTAAAAGTGTTGATGTGGCACGTCGGATCTGGTCATAACGTCTAGGCCGAGTTTGGGATGTTACATTTAGTGGTATCAGAGCCAGGTTGTAACAACTCGGCTGTGGAATGGGTTTACAAAAACAAAGATTTTCAAAAAAATATTCCTCGGTTTTTAAATTTTGGATCTTCTGAAGGTGGTATTCCGAATCTCCGGCCCAAGCCTGTAAGTATTACTCTGAACTTCTCTGAATATTTTATTGAAATATCTGTCTGTACTGAAAACCCACTAGGATAGGATGATACTGAAACCATAGGAAAATTTGATAAGAGACTGAAACTGTAGCTAGACTTCGGTTCTGTGAAAACAATCTCTGGAATACTGTCTGATTCATAAAACATCTGTAATAAACATTGGAATGATATTAATGCATAAAATTCATAATCAGATAATACGATATGAGTACAAGAGCCACTCATGGAAGAGGCCGTGGACGTGGCCGTGGAAGGGCTCGAGCGGGATCTTCGTCTTCGGGACATATGCTGGCGGCAGATGCACTGGCACCATCGGTAATGGAAGTAGAGTCTTGTGATCGTGGTCCCGGGGATGACACCCTGTCGCAGGCAATGCTTCGTGTTCTGAAAAGGGTTGCCGGGGCAAGTACGGGCAATAGAGTTTGGGGATCCATTTTTGAACGACTCCGGGCCAACGGAGCGGAGATCTTTAGAGGTGTGTCCGGTGTAGCCCCAAATGTGGCAGAATATTGGTTGGAGGCCACGAAACGGATTATGGACGACTTGGACTGCTCGGTGGAGCAGAAGCTAAAAGGAGCCGTATCGTTGCTACGAGACGAGGCCTATCAATCGTGGCTCACTGTGAGAGAAAGGACCCCAGCTGATAGGGTAACTTGGGAACTGTTTAAGACAGCCTTGAAAGGGAAGTATGTTGGAGCAAGTTATGTGGACGCCCGCAGGAAGGAATTCCTGAATTTGGTGCAAGGAGGTAAAACAGTTGCCGAGTACGAGGCCAAGTTTCTGAGGTTGAGCCGGTATGCCGTGGGCATAGTTGCTACGGAGTATGAGCGAAGTGTTCGCTTCGAGGATGGTCTTAGAGATGACCTCAGGGTGTTGATCGCTCCGCAGAGGGAGCGAGACTTGGCGGTCTTGGTGGAGAAGGCAAAGATTGCTGAGGAGGTTAAGCATGCTGAAAAGCAAAATCGAGAGAAGGATCGGAACTGTTTCCGGAGGGATTCAGGACCCTCGGGTGGTGCAAATAGGATTATTAAGAGAGCAAGAGTGGAGGAACCAGTTCGAGCAGTGCCGATGAATGTGGTCAGACCACCAATCTGTGGAGACTGTGGTAAGGTACATTTGGGTGAGTGTAGGAAACACTTTGGTGCTTGTTTCCGATGTGGATTTATGGAGCATAGAGTAAGGGATTGCCCTCAGAAAGCTGATTAGGTTCAAGTTGCTGAACAGAGGATTGCTCAACCCGCAAGAGGTAGACCCCAACCACCGAGAGGACATGGACAAGGTAGGGGTGGAAATGGAAATGGTCGAGGTCGAGGGGCACCTAGCAGGAGTGTTAGAAATGCTGAAGCTCGACAACTAGCATTGGTGTATACAGCTCGACGTCGAGAGGAGGCTGACGCACCTGACGTCATAACTGGTACGTTTTTGGTTTCTGGCATGCCATATACTGCTTTGGTGGATATTGGATCTACTCATTCCTATGTTGCATGTGCCATATCTGGGTCGTTGGGTGTGCACTCTGAGAAGATTGTGAGTGGGGTATCTGTGTTGAGTCCTTTAGGTCATTCGGTTAGGGTAGACAAATTGTATAGGGATGTACCCTTAGAAAGTCAAGGTAGGATTTTCCCTGGGGATCTGATGGAATTACCATTTGGAGAATTTGATCTTATTCTAGGAATGGGCTGGCTTGTTAAGCATAAGGCGACTTTAGATTGTGCTGCTAAAAGAATGGTGTTAAGGACTACGAGGGATGAGGAGGTTATGATGATAGGCGAGCGAAGGGATTATTTGTTTAATATGGTGTCGGCATTAAAGGCCGGAAAATGGATTCGAAAAGGTTGTAAGGCCTATTTGGCATTTGTAAGCCAGTCAAAAGTGGATGGACTGATAGTGGACAAGGTTAAGACTGTAAAGGAATTCCAAGATGTGTTTCTAGAGGAGCTTCCGGAATTGCCTCCAAACCGAGAAGTGGCGTTTGGAATCGACTTGTTGCCTAGAACGGCGCCAGTGTCTATCACACCATATAGAATGGCATCGAAGGAGTTGGTGGAGCTAAAGGCACAAATTCAAAAGTTGTTGGATAGGGGCTTCATTAGGCCAAGCGTGTCTCCATGGGGAGCACCGGTGCTATTCATAAAGGAGAAGGATGGTACAATGCGGATGCACATTGATTATCGCCAACAAACTGACAATTAAGAATAAGTATCCACTGCCAAGGATTGACGATCTGTTTGACCAGCTTAGGGGGGCTTCTGTATTTTCCAAGATCGACCTTCGATCTGGATATCATCAGTTAAGGGTCAAGGAGGCAGATATCCATAAGACGACATTCAGGACTCGGTATGGTCATTACGAGTTTCTGGTTATGCTATTTGGGCTGACGAACGCTCCTGCAGCATTTATGGATCTGATGGATCGTATGTTCCAACCATTTTTGGATCAGTTCGTAGTCGTCTTTATTGACGATATTCTGGTATATTCTGAAACTGAAGCAAAGCATGATGAGCATTTCTGTGTAGTGCTACAGTTGTTAAAGGAGAAGGAACTTTATGTGAAGTTCAGAAAGTGTGAATTTTGGTTGAGAGAGGTAACTTTCTTAGGACACGTGGTCTCTGCTGAGGGAATTAAGGTGGACCCTCAAAAAATTGAAGCGGTTTTGGAGTGGAAGCCGCCTAGGTCGGTGTCGAAAATACGGAGTTTCCTAGGATTGGCAGGATACTACAGAAGGTTTGTGGAAGGTTTTTCTGCGTTGGCTGCACCTCTGACAAAAATCATAAGGAAAGGGGTACCGTTTGTAGGGACTGAGACCCAGCAGGAAGCTTTAGAAAAGTTGAAGAAAGTTTTGACTGAAGCACCTGTGTTAATCCCGCCGGAGTCTGGGAAGGATTTTACTGTGTACAGCGACGCATCACATGTAGGTTTGGGCTGTGTGTTAATGCAGGAGGGTAAGGTGGTTGCATATGCGTCACGGTAGCTTAAGCCTTACGAGGGGAACTATCCTACTCATGATTTGGAATTAGCAGCAGTGGTATTTGCAGTTAAGATTTGGAGACATTACTTGTACGGAGAAAGGTGTATTATATACACAGACCATAAGAGTCTTAAGTATTTGTTGACGCAGAAGGAGCTGAACCTTAGGCAAAGGAGATGGATTAAGTTGCTTAAGGATTATGACTGTTCGATCGAGTATCACTTGGGCAAGGCTAATGTGGTAGCCGATGCTTTGAGTCGTAGAACCGTATCTAATCTGAGAGCAATGTTTGCTCGTCTGAGTTTGTATGATGATGGAAGTCTGTTGGCTGAGCTGCAAGTGAGGCCAACCTGGGTGGAGCAGATAAAGGAAAAGCAGTTGGAAGATGAGTCTTTGGTCGCTTGTTTTCAACAAGTTAAGGAAGGGGAAACTTCTGGGTTCGATTTAAATGATGATGGAGTTCTGTGTTTTCGAGGAAGAATTTGTGTTCCGAAGGACTCTGATTTAAGGCAGGCAATATTGAAGGAAGCTCATAGGGGACTATGTGCCATGCATCCTGGAGGGAATAAGTTGTATCACGACTTGCAAGAATTGTACTGGTGGCCTGGGCTTAAACGAGAAGTAACGGAATTCGTGGGGAAATGTCTGACATGCCAGCAAGTGAAATCTGAGCATCAATTACCTTTTGGACTGTTGCAGCCAGTGAAAATACCACTTTGGAAGTAAGAGAGGGTAACCATGAACTTTGTGAGTGGGTTGCCTTTGACACCATCGAAGAAAGACTCGGTATGGGTGATTGTGGATAGGTTGACCAAATCGGCCCATTTCATACCAATACGTACTGACTTTTTGCATCAAAAGTTAGCCAAGTTGTATGTGGCGGATATTGTACGGTTTTGGCAAAGGTTGCATGAGGCGTTGCGGACGCGGTTGAACTTCAGTACGGCTTTCCATCCCTAAATTGATGGTCAGTCGAAAAGGGTCATTCAGATTCTGGAGGGCATATTAAAGGGATGTGTGATTGACTTTCGAGGTAGTTGGGAGGATTACTTGCCGTTGGCAGAATTTGCGTACAATAACAGTTATCAGGCGAGTATTCGAATGGCACCGTATGAAGCACTGTATGGACGAAGGTTTCGTACACCTAGTTGTTGGACGGAGCTAGGGGAGCGACAAGTTCTTGGACCGGAATTGGTGGCAGATACTGAGGCTAAGGTCAGAATAATTAGGGACCGTTTGAAAGAAGCATTTGATAGGAAAAAATCATATACAGATTTGAAGCGTAAGGAGATTGCGTACTCAGTAGGGGATATGGTCTTCTTAAAAGTTTCTCCTTGGAAGAAGATAATGAGGTTTGGTAAGAAAGGCAAGTTGAGTCCGCAGTTCATTGGGCCTTACCGGATTTTAAGGCGAGTAGGCCCAATGGCTTATCAATTGGAACTGCCTCCTGAGTTAGACAGGATTTACAATGTTTTTCATGTCTCCATGTTACGGCGCTATCGTTCTGATCCTGCTCATATCGTGTAAGTTGCAAAAATCAACGTTCAAACTGATTTAACCTTTGAGGAGAAGCCTTTGCAAATATTGGCTCGAGATGTTAAGGTCCTCAGAAGGAAATCTATCCCATTAGTGAAAGTGCTTTGCCGTAATCATGGCGGAGAGGAAGCTACGTGGGAGCCAGAAGAGGCGATGCTACAGCAATACCCTCATCTGTTTGAATCAGGTAAAATTTTGAGGACGAAATTTCTTTAAGGAGGGTAGAGTTGTAACGCCCCAATTTTTGGGGCTTCTGTGAATTTTGGTGAATATTAGAATTTCTGTGTTTTGACTGTTTGGCGTAGGTTTAATTATGTTAGTGGGCCTCTAGAAGGCCCAAGTTTAAGATCAAGTCTAGGGTTTAATTAATTTTGCTCCATAAGGGAAAAGAGGGTTCTGGTTAACAGGGGTCTTAAATATTATTTGGGTAAAATAAGACATAAGAAAGCAAGTGGCAAAGTGGCATGTGGCGCCACTGGGAAGGCTATAAAAGTGGTGTGTAGAAGTGTAGGAAGAGCCCAAGTTCGAGCCGCAAGACAAGCAAATAAGGTGTTTATTTTTGTGCACAAAAAGGGGAGGTGATGGAACTCAAGGGGAACTCTGTTAAGGAGAGTTTAAGATGATAAGGGGATTGAGTAAGGATAAAGATAAGGGAGGAAATCTAGGAGCTGATCAAGGAGCAAGAGGTGGCCGGCCAAGGGACTTTAGCATGGGAAATTCGGCTAGGGTAATGCTTGTATTAATTCGGCACAAGGGGGTAAGTGAGCCATTTTCTGATCACTCTTCCTCTCCTTTTATTTTTCTTTTTCTCTCCATTTGTATTCTTTTCTTCTTCTTTTCCCCATAGCCGAATCCTTCAGCCACCTTACTCTATACCACCTTCCTTCCATTATTTTTAAGACTGTAGCCGATTGCCTCAAATCTCGAAATCCTGAAAACTTGATTCCTCTTGTACAGATTTCCCTAGCCAATTCTCTTATTTTTTTCTCATCATTTTTGGCCGATTCTCTCATCCTCTAAACCCCAAGTTTCTATTGACAATACCACAGTAAAACCCTCATATTTTAGCTTTCTTTACACTATTGCAAAAAAAAGCTGAAAATCCCACCCTATCCTAGGGACATAGCCGAATACTGAGATCACTGAAGGCTCGACTTTTGTTATCATTTTAGGGCTTTAAACTGCAACAGAATCAAGTAGGAACTAAGGGGGGATGCTGACTAAAAGAATTGGTGGTAAGTCTTTCCAACTTAGTCTATCTTTCGTATTTTAAGAAAAGCCAGAATCCCTAAAAGTTAGGGAGGTTGTCATTTTTGGACTTGTAGCCCTAAAGGGTTGTGGTAACAGTATTAATTTGGTAATAGTGTGATTAAGAGGTTGTTGATAAAGGGCTTGGACAAGTGGAGCGAACGAATCTGGATCGAGACGCTGCTTTCGGCAAAGGTAGGAACGCTAAGGGCTAAGGTGTTGTTGGCCGAATATGGTAAGGAGTTAATATGCAGTTCGTTTCGGTAGTTAGATTAACGTGGTAGTAATATAATTGTAGGTAGTTCGTGCGTTGATCTCGTCAGCGAATCGTCATAAAACAGGTGCGTAACTGACACCCTCTCGTAGACTAGATCGGCAAAAGCCGAAAAGCTGAAATGCTGAAATGCCGAAAAGCCAGTATTTTGGGGGCTTGCGAGTGTGCGAATGATCATAAGAAAGACTGATTAACGTATTTGGTAAATTTAAGTGTTAAGACTGTAGAACGCGATACTTTGTGCATTATGACGTTTTGGGCTTAATGGGCCTAAACTTGGCCAATGGGCCAACAGGCCCACTTTGGTTAAAAGACGAGGTAAGTGTTTTCGAATACTTGGTGAACACTAAAACGAGCATGAATCCCTAGGCATAGGTAATAATTACTAAAATACCCTTATGCATGCAAAATTACCATTATACCCCTAGATGTAAATTGACCATTATACCCTTAGGGTTATTTTTGACTAAAAAGCATGATGACCTGATTCTGTATGATGGATGCCATGATTGTGAATCTGTGCATGGGGACATGGGTTATATTATGGAGGAAGCGTCCTGGTGGCTATGCCACAAATTATCTGATCTGGTGGCTCTGCCACATATATATCTATTCTGGTGGCTCTACCACGATTATCTGTATCTAGTGACCCTGTCACATTATCTGTTCTGGCAGTCATGCTGCATATTTCTGAGGCGTGTAGTGGTTGGGTGGGTCGAGTAGTCTCCCCACATAGTGAAAGGTTGGTAAGGGGGTGTATGTGGATGGTTATGGGTTGGGTTCTGCATATACATGAAATATCTGATCTGATCTGTTATGGGCCTATGGGCTTAATTCTGTATACTGTTCTGGGCTAAGGCCAATTTATTCTGTTTCTGTGGTTTGAGCTGATATGGGCTATGGTTGGGTTAATTTTACACACTGAGTTTCCCCAAACTCATCCCCTATCTTCATCCATGCAGGTAACCCCCAACCATAGTGGGCTTGGAGCTGCGAGGGATTCGGAGTGGCCACTCGTTCTGCAATATGGTTTTCTTCTGGTGAATTGGACTTCATTTTTTATTTACTTTGATGATTTGGGTTTTATTATGTAATAAGGCCGCTCTATTATTTTTTTATGGGTTTGGTTTATATTTTATTATGATGAACTTAATTTATATTAACCATCAAAATGGGCTAGATCTAGGGTTCGTTTTCATAAACATAAATTAATTTCAAAGTAACATGATTACAAACAAGGCTTCTCCTATGGTAACGTTTTCCAAATTTAAATATGTTTTATTCTAAAACGGACATAAATACAATGGTAACCTAAAAATATACGCACTGTTAGAGTGTGGCAATGGCGGTGTGCATGTCTAGGATTGGATCCGAAAGAGCTTGGTACTTATGCAGTCCGATGGACTCACCTCCTCTTTTCCGGTTTCCTACCTGGTGCACAGCTTCCATTCACTTTAACCCTTAATGAATTAATCCTTTGAACATCAAGTACGGTTTTCTTGACATAGGAATGTTAAAAGTGTTGATGTGGCACGTCGGATCCGGTCATAACGTCTAGGCTGGGTTTGGGGTGTTACACAATGCCTAAACAAATTCACATACCTGTATCTGGCCCATTAAGCCCAATTATTTTCATATGGCTCATTAGGCCCAAATCACCTCTATGTGGCCCGTTAGGCTCAAATCACATTTATATGGCCCGTTTGGCCCAGTCACATTAATATTCATGCTCACATACAAATTCCTATCACATAGCATCAATATTCGATTTTTGCCTATTATGGCCCCAACAGCCTATCGGACCCATTTAGCTCATTCTGGCCTGTATGGCCAAATCACAACCCAAGTCCACAGAATCACCCATGGGCCTCAGGCAACCTATCAGTTTCCTCTCCCCGAGTGTTCACGCACTCGTGTGACTACCGTAGCCTAACTTTCGGCGTTTCGGCATTTCCGCTTTAGCCGATTCAGTGTGTGTGTGTAGTGTATGTACACACCTGGTAAGCAAGCATGATGCAATCTCCTTAGCCCAAACCTACAATAGATATCACTCAAATATTAATCTTACATACTTATCGAATACTTTCCCAAAAGCCAGAATCTCACCTTAACCTTACCTTGAACGTAAATCCCAAATAGCTTCTCCTTGATCACGTACTCCTTAGATCTGCATTAATCTTAACTATTAAACTGGAATAATAGATGACTCGTATCCAACAGAAGTCCCCTTACCTTAACTATGAACATTCGGCCAACCAAGATCAAAAGCACTTACCAAAGTCTCTCACCGGAGGAGCAAATCGGCAAATATCCAAGGATTGAGATTCATTACCTATTCTTACCCAAAATCGATTAGAAGAAGTGAGGGACTGTATACTCAATACTTAGCAAAACCTGATTATGAGAATAAAACACTTACACTAGGCTTTACCGATTAGAAAGGGTACTGGCGGCACCAAGATTATTCGGTTCCAAGGAAAAAGAAAGAAAAGTTAGCAATGAGGTAGAGGAAGAATAGAATTCAGCACAAGGAAGAAGAAAAAGAAAAGAAAGCACAGGGTTTTCGGCTTTTAAAGAAAAGAGTTTCTGGTAACAGGGTGAAGGAAATTCAGCTTTAGCTTCATACCCTAGCATTCAACACCTATTTATAAGCCTTATACCTGAATTTTCCCATGCCCAATTCCCCATTTGGCTCCATCACTTCTCCCTTCTCATCTCCTCGTTTTTCTCCCTGATAACCCCTTGATCCTTTCTTTAATTTTCTCTCCTGAACACTTCCCTTAGAGTCCACTTTCACGCCACTTCCATCCTTCTAGAATGTCAAAATTAAACTTCTAAAAACGCTAAGCTAGGATTCGAACCTTGGACCTCCTTGCTAGCTACTAACATCACGTCCTTACACTTTAAGTGGCGTCACTTAGCCAATCGTCTACAAGGCTTTTTGATACTATTTCCCCTAACTTTATTTAAAAGCCCAACTACTGGCCAGCCCTGATTCTTTTAATATCTAAACTATAATTTCATTTATTCCTAGGTTCGAACTCAAACCTTAACTAAGACCTACTAAAATTATCGCTTGGATAAGAATATTAAACATAATTTTTATCAAAATTGAAACAAAGAAAGTTCGAGATTTCGGGATTTTTGGGTTTCAGGATTTTTGGGGCGTTACATAATGTATTTAGAAATGAGATAAATTGTGATGATTATGGTACATTGTTTTGGTATGTTTTGAATATGAAATTGAGAGGTTGAATGGTTATGAATAGATGGCATGATATGAGTATGAATCGGCATGTTTTAGGTTCCTTAAAGATGTACTAAAATGGTATCATTTGGGTTTCTTTGTGTACATGAGAGTAGGGTGGCAAATAGGCTTTTTAAATGGACTATTTTTGTTCACACCGGAAGAGACACAGGCGTGTGTCTCAGCTGTGTGCGACACACGGTCATGTTATACGGCCGTGTGTCCCCTGGGGTACCCTTCGAATTAAAGTCAGTATACCCTACAGTTTTGACACGGCCTAGACACACAAGCGTGTCTATTGGCCGTGTGTGGCACACGGGCTGGCACATGGGTGTGTGGTCAGCCATGTGACCCAAGTCAGTAACCACTCTAGATTTTACAAGGCCTGGCACCCACGGGCATGTCCTCGACTGTGTGGTATAAGTCAGCATGTATACCCTGTTTTCACACAGTCTGTGACACTGGCGTGTCTAGTAGTCGTGTGAGGCACACGGCTGTTCACATGGGCATGTGACCCTTATATCCTTAGAAATTTTTTATGTTTCCTAAATTTTGTGAATGTTATCGGTTTAGTCCCGAACCACTTCTAAGCATGTTTTAAGTTCTCGTAGGACCTTACAAGGGACAATGTGATTGATATGAATAGATTTTGACTATGAATATATGAATGAATGTGAATTGTGTGTGATTTTCGGTAATGCCTCGTAACCCTATTCTGGCGACGGATATGGGTTAGGGGTGTTACATTTAATTAGTATCAGAGCTACAGTTTAGTCGATTCTAGGACTAACATAGCGTGTGAGAGTCTAGTATATAAATTGTAATAGTGTGATGATTCCTGATTTTAAAAATGTGTTTATCATATAGTAAATGGATCTTGATCGAGCCGTAGCTGATGATCTGGAAAGTAATACGCCTGCTCCTGCTCAAGGGGCAGTGCCAGCTGATTCCAGGCTGATTATGAGTAACCATGAGGGAGAGGCTAAGCAAGCCTTCTTCTAGATGATGAATGAGTGGTTCATTCAGTATATTAGAACTAATCCAGCTACTCCACAACCTTCACCCCCGCATAATCCTTCACAAATTCCTGTCATGCCATAAGTTGTGAATCTGGTTCAATTGAGTAAGCCTCTGATTGATAAAATTAGAAAATATGGGGCTGAAGAGTTTCATGCTACTACTGATGATGATGCTGAGAGAGCTGAGTTTTGGCTCAAGAATATGATAAGAGTTTTTGATGAAATGTCATGTACTTCTAATGAATGTCTTAAATGTGTTATTTCACTTCTGAGAGATATGGCATACCATTAGTGGAAAACATTGATATCAGTGGTTCCGAAAGAACGAGTCACTTGGGAGTTCTTTCAGACTGAGTTTAGAAAGAAGTACATCAGTCAGAGATTCATAGATCAGAAATGTAAATAGTTTCTTGAGTTGAAACAGGGCCATAAGTCTATTACAGAATATGAACGAGAATTTGTGAGATTAAGTCAGTATGCACGAGAATGTGTTTCGATTGAAGCAATTATGTGCAAGAGATTTGAAGATGGTTTGAATGAAGATATCCGCTTATTAGTCGAGATTCTGGAAATAAAAGTGTTTGTCGTGCTTGTTGAACAAGCGTGTAAAGCTTAGGAACTCGGGAAAGAGAAAAGAAAAGCCGACTTGGAAGCTAGAGAGGTACGAAAAAGATCATCGAAAAAGTCATTTCATTAAGCATCAAAGAAATTCCAAGATGATTTTAGCCATTCAAAGGTTACTGCGGGTTATTCTTGACGTGATCGAGACAGACCACATGTGAGTTCAAAAGCTACCTCAGTAGCTAGTGTTGGTAACATCAGGCCTAATCAAACTGAGTGCAAGTATTATGGTAAATGACATCTCGATAATTGTAGATTGAATGATCGAGCTTGTTCCAAATGTGGATCATTGGATCATTTCATTCGTGAATGTTCTGAGTTAGCTGAGCAAGATACAGTATAGAATACGAGGCTGAGTAACATTGCAACTAGAGGTAGACCACCTAGAAAAATGGGTAATGTGAGTAGTAGCCAGAAGGGAACTAAAGACACTGCTAATAGATTTGAGGCTCGTGCACCTACTAAAGCTGATGCTATTCGCACTTGCGAAGAATCTTCGTCTTCAGGTGTTATTTTGGTACTTTAACTCTCTATGATACTATTGTAATTGCATTGATAGATCTAGGATCAACTCATTCTTATGTATGTGAAACTTTTGTATCCAGTAAGACTTTGGCTGTAGAGTCTACTGAATTAGAGATTAGAGTATCGAAGCCCTTAGGCAGATATGTATTGGTTGATAAAGTATGCAAGAACTGTCCGTTGATGACTAGAGATTCATGTTTTCTGACTGATTTGATGTTGTTGCCATTTGACAAATTTGATATAATTCTGGGTATGGATTGGTTAACACTGCATGATGTGATAGTGAACTGCAAATGAAAGACGATTGATCTGAGATGTCAGAATGTTGAGATTATTCGGATTGAATCAAATGATTTGAATGGTTTGCCAGCAGTCATTTATTCAATGTTAGCTCAGAAATATGTGAATAAGGGTTGTGAAGCTTATTTAGCTTATGTGCTTGATACAAAAGTGACTGAAAGGAAGATCGAATCTGTACCAGTTGTGTGCAAATATTCAGATGTATTTCCTGAAGAGTTACAGGATTTTCCGCTGATCTGAGAGGTAGAATTTGGTATTGAGTTAGTTCCGAGAACAACTTCTATATCAATAGCTCCATACAGAATGGCTCCAACAGAATTAAAAGAATTGAAATATTAGTTGCAAGAGTTGACAGATAGAGGATTTACACGACCGAGTTTCTCGCCTTGGGGTGCACCGATTTTATTTGAGAAAAAGAAAGATAGAACTATGAGAATGTGCATCGATTATCAACAACTCAATAAAGTGACGATCAAGAACAAATATCCGCTACCGCGAATTGATGATTTGTTTGATCAATTAAAAGGGGTTATAGTGTTTTCAAAGATAGATCTAAGATCAGGTTACTATCAGTTGCGAGTTAAAGACTCTGATGTGCCGAAAACTACTTTTCGAATGAGGTACGGACAATATGAGTTTTTAGTTATGCCTTTCGGACTAACGAATGCACCTGCTGTTTTTATGGATTTAATGAATCAAATTTTCATGTCGTATTTGGATAGATTTTTTGTTGTGTTTATAGATAACATCTTGATTTATTCCTGTGATGAATCTGAACATGCTGAACATCTGAAATTAGTGCTACAAATTTTACGAGATAAATAGCTTTTTGCAAAGTTTAGTAAATGTGAATTCTGGTTGCATGAAGTTGGTTTCTGGGGCATATTGTGTCAGCATCGAGTATTCGAGTAGATCTGAGTAAGATTTCAGCAATATTGGATTGGATCCACTGAGAAATGTATCCAAAGTCTGAAGTTTTCTAGGACTCGCTGGTTATTAAAGACAATTCGTAAAAGGTTTCTCAATGATTGCAACTTTGTTGATGAGATTACTTTAGAAAGATGTTAAGTTTGAGTGGTTAGATAAATGCCAAAAAAGTTTTGATCAACTGAAAGCTTTATTAATTGAAGCTTCAGTGTTAGTTCAGCCAGAATCGGGTAAAGAATTCGTAATTTATAGCGATGCATCGTTGAATGGTATGGGGCTATGTTTTGATGCATGAAGGTAAAGTCATAGCTTATGTCTCGAGAAAATTAAAGCCGCATGAAAAGAACTACTCGATGCACGATTTGGAATTAGTAGCTATCGTGTTTGCAATGAATATTTGGCGCCACTATCTGTTCGGTGAGAAATATCATGTTTATTCTGATCACAAGAGCTTAAAATACTTAATGAATCAGAAATATATGAATTTGCGACAACGAAGATGGTTGGAATTGTTGAAAGATTACGAGTTAGCGATTGACAACCATCTGGGAAAGGCTAATGTTGTGGTTGATGCTTTAAGTTGGAAATATTTGTTTGCACTTCATACGATGAATACTTATATGAATTTTTTATAACGACTCGATTGCAGCTGAGTTGAAAGCGAGACCGTTGTTTTTACAACAGATTTGTGAAGCTAAGAAAGTTGATAATGAATTGTTAGCTAAAAAAGCTCAATGTGATTTGAGTTCTAATTCAGAGTATCGAATTGATGATGATGACTGTTTAAGGTTTAGAGGCCGAACTTGTGTTTCGAAAAATTCAGAGTTGATTCAGATGATTTTAAATGAATCTCATAGTATAACAAAAATGTATAACGACATGAAACAACTTTAATGATGGCTTGGTATGAAGCATGATATCTCAAAATTTGTTTCAAAATGTTTAATCTGTCAGCAAGTCAAAGCTGAGCATCATGTACTGTCTGGGTTACTATAGCCGATTATGATTCCTAAGTGGAAGTAGGATAGAATCACGATGGATTTTGTATCAGGTTTTCCCCTATCTCCGAGTACTAAAGATGCGATATGGGTGGTTGTTGATAGACTGACAAAATTATCTCCTTTCATTCTTGTGTGTATAGATTTTTAGCTTGACAAGTTAGCTGAATTGTACATTTCTGAGGTTGTGAGATTGCACTGAATACCTATTTCTATTGTTTCGGATAGAGATCCAAGGTTTACATGCGTTTCTGGAAGAAATTGCAAGATGCACTGGGTACAAAACTACACTTTAGTACTACCTTTCATCCGCAAACGGATGGTCAATCTGAGCGGATTATTCAGATACTTGAGGATATGTTGAGATGTTGCATTCTTGAGTTTGAAGGTACGTGGAAACGATACCTGCCATTGATTGAATTGGCGTATAATAACAGCTTTCAATCGAGCATTAAAATGGCACCTTTCGAATCATTGTATGGTCGCAAATGCTGAACACATTTATATTGGATTGAGGTCAGTGAGAATAAGATACACAGGGTCGATTTGATCAAAGAGACTGAACAGAAAGTAAAGGTGATTCGTGAAAGTATGCAAGCAGTGTCAAATCGAAAGAAATTGTAAGCAGACTTGAAACGGAAAGATATTGAGTTTCAGATTGGGGATAAAGTGTTTTTGAAAGCATTTCCTTGGAAGAAAATACTCCAATTCAGTCGTAAAGGCAAATTAAGTTCGAGATTCATTGGGTCGTATGAGATTATTGAACGTATTGGACTGGTTGCTTACAAATTGTTGTTACCACCTGAGTTAAAAGATATTGATAACGAATTTCATGTATCAATGCTTCTACGATACCGATCTGATCCCTCTCATGTGATTTCTCCATCTAAGATTGAAATTAAGCCTGATATGACATACGAAGAAGAACTGATCCGGATTTTAGATCGCGAGGTTAAAGAATTGAGAAATAAGAATATTTCTTTAGAGAAAGTCTTATGGCATCGACATGGGATTGAAGAAGCTACGTGGGAGCCTGAGGATGCTATGGGAGCCCGAGGATGCTATAAGAAAGCAATATCCAAAACTATTCCCCGGTAAGATTTTCGGGGACAAAAATCCTTAAGGGGGAGAGTTGTAACAGCCCGATTTAAACTAAATCAGAATAGTGGTTTTGAAACCACAAATCTGAAGTCGTAAACTTATTTTAATATTATTTTATGTGTTTATAGCATGTGATTATATATGTGTGAAAATTTCATGAGCTAATTTTATCGTTTAATAGCTCAATTTGAGAAAAAGAACTTAATCGCGTAAAATACAAAAGTGGCATGCTATAATTTAGAAGTCTTTATTTGCTATGGTTTGTTATTAATGAGGTCCTTATGATGTTATTAACCCATTGATAATGTTAATGGGCATTAATGGGAATTCTATCATGAATTTTGGTGGTTTTAATTAATGGATAAAATGGTAATTTGATTATTAAGTTATTATAATTAAAACAAAATCAAATTTTGATTCATCTTTCATCGTACTTAGCTGAAATTAAAGAAGAAAAAGCCATTTTTCATGTTCTAAGGTTCGACCATTGATAAGCTTAATTGAGGTATGTATTTTGCTCGATTTTTGATGATTTTTATGTTTTTGTGATCGTTGCTTTTAGTACTAACTAGCCCATACCATAATTTCTGAACTTGTTGGTGATTTTGAAACTTTCCATTGATGAGTTCTTGTGTTTTTGAATGTTTGATGATGAATTATTAAAGCTTGATGATAGATATCTATGTTTTGTAAAGTGATTTTTAGTGAAAATGCTTAAATAGGATTAAATTGTGAAAACTGTAAATTGAGGGTTTAAATTATGAAATAAATGAAAATATGGGCTGCTAGGGACCTATAAAGAACTCAGCTAAGCATGAGTTTTGTCAAATTTTGTGAATTTTGTGTATTTATGAAATAGGGACTAAATTGAATAAATGTGTAATTTTAGGGGCTAAAGTGTAAAAATACACAAATATGTGTTTGAGGTTGAAATTGAATGTGTTGATGAATAAAAGGGTTAATTTTGAATGTATATAGATCAAGAACGAAAGAAATCAGATTTAGATTGGGAAAAATAAAAGTTATCGAATAGTCGTCCCGTCCGTTTATTCCAACTACGAGGTAAGTTCATATGCAAATAAATGTATTTGAATTGATTTATTCATACTTATATGATATTGAAATGTAATGAATGGCCATGGAAGATGAATATGTGAAATTGAGAAAGCATCGACAGTGTTACGACGTCTGAAAGTCCCGTACGAACCATAGGAATAGAATAGCATACATTTGTCATGACATAGGATTCTGAGATGTGATACATGTAAGACCATGTCTGGGACATTGGCATCGTATATAATTTCGTATAAGACCTTGTCTAGTACAATGGCATCGATATTTGATAACATGTAAGACCATATCTGGGATATGGCAATGTACCAGTTTTACGAGTTATTTGAATATCCTTATCAATTCTAAATGGTTCAACAGGCATTATCGAGAAAGGGATTAATATGTGACTGAGTATCCGATTCAGGTACGTATAAAATGTACATGTTATTCAAGAATGAAAGGTGAGTATGTTACAAATGATGACATGTGAATTATAAGAGAATGAAATATGATTATATGTAAGTGAACTATGAACAAGTGAACTAGAGGTGATTTATGAAGTGAAATTGTGATTTGTATGATCTTTCTATGGATGAATTGGTTTAAGTTTATCTCATGTGTTATGATTATTTTTCTATGGCTTACTAAGCTTTTAAAGCTTACTTTGTGTGTTCTTTCTATGTTTTATAGATCATCAAAGCTAGCTTGGAATCGGGGATTGTCAGGAAACATCATCGCACTATCGATCATCTCGTTGGTATTTTTGGAAGCTTTGAATTTATGGTATGGCATATGTAGGCTGGTGTCATTTTGGTATATTTTGAGTTGTGATTTCAACCATGTAATATGGCTTGTAAATGTTAGTATATGGCCATTTACATTGGCTTGAATTATATGCGTGATAAATGATATATGAGATGTACAATATGTTCTAAGTGTTGGCTTGTTTGGAATTGTTGTTTTTTTGATTGGTTATTAATTCTGGTAATAATGTTAGGAAGTTGGCATATTGTGGCTTGATTTTGAGATGACCATATGGTATATTAAGTGACATGAAATGGATGATAGGTTGATGAGTTGATGTATCTGGAAATGAGATAAATTGTGATGATTATGGTACATTGTTTTCTTATGTTTTGAATATGGAATTAAGTGGTTGAATGGTTTTGAATAGATGGCATGATATGAGTATGAATTGGCATGTTTTTAGTTGCTTAAAGATGTACTAAAAGGGTATCATTTAGGTTTCTTTGTGTACTTGAGACTAGGGTGCAAATTGGCTTTTCAAATGGCCTATTTTTGTCCACACGGGAAGAGACACGGGCATGTGTCTTAGCTGTGTACGACACACGGTCATGTTCATGGCCGTGTGTCCCCTGGGGTATCCTTCGAATTAAAGTCAGTATACCCTACAGTTTTGACACGGCCTAGACACACGGGTGTGTCTATTGGCCACGTGTGGAACACGGGCTGGCACATGGGTGTGTGGTCGGTCGTGCGACCCAAGTCATTAACCACCCCATATTTCACATGGCCTAGCACACGGGCATGTCCTCGGCCGTATGGTGTAGGTTAGCATTTATGCCCTATTTTCACGCGGTCTGTGACACGGGTGTATCTGGTAGTCTTGTAAGGCACATAGCCTGTTTACTCGGGTGTGTGACCCTTATATCTTCAGAAATTTTCTATGTTTCCCAAATTTTGTGAATGTTATCGTTTTAGTCCTAAACCACTTCAAATCATGTTTTAATGTCTCGTAAGACATTACAAGGGAGAATATGATTGATATGAATAGATTTTGACTTTGAATGTATGAATGAATGTGAATTGTGTGTGATTTTCGGTAATGCCTCGTAGCCCTATTTCGGTGACGAATACAGGTTAGGGGTGTTACATCCTAAATCGATTAAATTGCAGGTTGCATAATAACCCTAACCAGTCTCTGTTATCTGCATAGTTTTTAGATTTGTGTGATTAAACTGTTTCAAACCTAACACGTCCCTGTTGCCTCACACGAATACTAAGAAACCCTTAGTAAATAAGGATCAGTAAAATGCGGATTTACTAAGAAAAGGATTCCGAAAGGAACTAATGTGGTTTCCAAACTCATTAATGATTGAGTTGCAATGGAATGTTTTTCCGAATATTATTAAGCATGTTGATAATAAGTTAAGTTTAATTAAAGAAACTTTCTTAGTTTATTTATGTTATAATTGTTTCAAATTGTGTTTAATTTTTCTAAAATCTATTTCATTCATATAGTTTGCATACTTAGGTTAATTTGCATTAGGGATCATTGCATTTAGTCGAATATATTTTAATCATCACTTCTCAACTAAATTGTGTTATATTTACCAAATTGTTAATATAATTTTACAAATTAAGTGACTTAGAACAAATACAATCCCTGTGGAGACGGTAACTCGATACTTACTTATTACTTGATAACAACTGTATACACTTGCACAAACCTATGCGTTACAAGTTTTTGGCGCCGTTTTCGGGGAATGTCAACTGTTGCCATAGTCATTTCTTTCGTGAAATTATTTATTTTCAATTTAATTTATTTCTAAAATTACTAACTTATTCTTTTTAATTTTGTGATTTTCTTTCAGGTGTTTATGAGCATAGATTGAATTATCGATTTACTCCCTGTGGACCCTAAAATTGAGCGAACTTTCAGACAAAGAAGATGTGAACTAACAGCTCAAAGACAATCGAGATGGACCTTGGAAATCAAAATCAAGACCAAGGTAATGAAGCCGATCATGTACAAAATCCTATCCTCGTTGCTGATGATAGAGATTGATGCATTAGACAATATGCTGTGCCCGTTTTTAGTGAGTTAAACCCAGGAATTAGAAGGCCAGATATTGAGGCAAACCAATTTGAATTGAAACTAGTGATGTTTCAAATGCTCCAAACAATGGGCCAATTCAGTGGTATGCCCACAGAAGATCCACATATTCACATTCGATTGTTTATGGAGGTGAGTGATTCATTCATGATAGTCGGTGTGACTGAAGACGTACTGAGGTTGAAGTTGTTTTCGTACTCGTTGCAAGATTGAGCACGAGTATGGCTCAATTCATTGCCACCAAGTTCCATATCTACATGGCAAGAATTGGCAGAGAGATTTTTGGTTAAGTATTTCTCGCCTAGCAAAAACTCTAAGTTGAGCAATGAGATCACAACCTTCCAATGATTGGATGACAAGTCTTTGTATGAGGCTTAGGAGCGATTCAAGGAGTTACTGTGTAGTATCCTCATCATGGGATTCCTCATTATATCTTGTTGGACATATTCTATAATGGTCTCAATGCACATACAAGATTGATGGTAGATGCTTGTGCGAATGGTGCAATTTTGTCAAAGTCTTATAATGAGGCTTATGAGATCATTGAGAGGATCGCGAGTAATAACTATCAATGGCCAACAAATCAAATAGCTTTAGGAAGACGTGTAGCCGGAGTTCATGGAGTGGATGCCCTCACTTCGTTATCAGCTTAGGTATCGTCTATTTCCTCTATGTTAAAATAGTTTACCGCCTATAGTACTAATAATTTTGCAGCTCAGCCATCAAGTTCGTACGAAGTAGTTTATTGTGTGTATGCCAGGAAGGTCATTCTTTTGAGAATTGTCCATCAAATCCTGAATCAGTATACTGTGTGGGGAACCAACATCAAAATAAGAGTGGACAAGGACCCCAGTCCAACTTCTATAATCCTTCATGGTGTAATCATCCTAACTTTTCTTAGAGCAACCAAAGAAATTGACAAAACCACAATTTATTGCAGCATAAACCCAACCAATCACAAACGTTTAATCAGCAAGCTCCAAAACCACCTCAAGCTGAGGCATCAATAGTTTGGAGAACTTGTTGAAAGCATACATGGCAAAGAATGACGCTTTGATCCAAAGCCAAGCAGCAACACTGAAAAATTTGGAAAACCAAATGGGTCAGTTAGCCACAGAGCTTTGTAATAGTCCACAGGGAAACTTGTCGAGTGATACTGAGAATCCAAGAAATTTGGGTAAAGAACATATCAAGGAAGTGGCATTGCGGAGTGGTAAAATTCTGGAACCCCGATTGATTGATGTCGAAGATAAGCCCGTTGAGAAGAATCAACTAGCTATTGAAATTCTTGCACCAAAGGAATCAAAATCTGCAAAGACTGACAAGGTATATCCTAACTTAGTGAATTCAGATACTTTAACATCTTCATTGGATGCAGATTTACCTACTTAGAAAAGTTGTACGGTTCAACCGAAAGTTCCATCACCTCTATATCTGCAAAGATTGCAGCAACACAAGCAGAAACAGTAGGTGCAATTCAAGAAGTTTTTGGATGTTCTAAAGCAGTAAAAAATCAATATTCCGTTTGTGGAGGCTTTAGAGAAAATGCCAAATTATGTGAAGTTTATAAAGGATATACTGTCCAAGTACCTTGACAAAGGAGTACAGTGCGTTCCTGCAGAACAAACTGCCACCGAAATTGAAAGACCCAGGAAGCTTTACTATACCCTGTAACATTGGTGAATCTTACTGTGGTAAAGCGTTGTGTGATTTAGGAGCAAGTATCAACATGATGCCTAAGTCTATTTTCAAGATTCCAGGGATAGGTGAAGTAAGACCTACAACTGTGACGCTTCAACTAACGGATCGATCATTAGTATATCCCGAGGGAAAGATCGAGGATTTTTGGTTAGAGTCGATAAATTTATTTTTTCTGTTGATTTCATTGTCTTAGATTTTGAAACAGATAAGGAAGTGCCAATCATCCTTGGGAGACCTTTCTTAGCAACGGGAAGAATGTTAATTGATGTGCAGAAAGTTGAACTCACCATACTAGTTCAAGACGATCAAGTAACCTTTAACATTCTTAAAGCGATGACATTTCCCAATCCAGCAGAAGAGTGTTCAGTTATAGAAGAGATAAAAACCTTGGCTTCTATGGCAAGCAATTTTGAACAAGATCCATTGGAGAAAGCCTTAGATCTTGACCCTTTAGAGGATGAAGAAGGTGAAGAAAACATGGCTTTGATGGAAGCCAACTCGAGAAATTTTATTCAATCCACACGGTTTTAACCATTGGAGTTGGAAGTCAGAGAATTTGTGCAACCCAATTTGTCAATCGGAAAACCACCTAAACTCTAACTAAAGGTACTTCCTTCCCATTTGAAATACATTTATTTAGGTTACTATTCTACTTTGCCCATGATTATTGCAGTAGAACTGACGAAAGATCAAGAGAAGCAACTAATTGTTGTTCTAAAGAAATTTAATAAAGCAATTGGTTGGACCATAGTTAATATTCAAGGTATAAGCCTTTCTTTTTGCATGCATAAAATTATTTTCGAAGAAGGTGAAAGAGCTCGAATTGATGGGCAAAGGAGACTCAATCCTATTATGAAAGAAGTTGTGAGAAAGGAAGTGATCAAATGGTTAGATGTAGCAATCATCTATCCTATTTCAGATAGTTTGTGGGTAAGTCCGGTACAGTGTGTGCTGAAGAAAGATGGAATCATGATTGTTGAAAATGAGTGTAACGAGTTAATTCCAACAAGAACTATTATTGATTGGAGAATCTGTATTGATTACAGAAAATTGAATAAAGCCACTTGGAAGGAACATTTTCTGTTGCCTTTTATGGATCAGATGTTAGATTGACTGGCATGTACCAAAGTTACAGTATTTACTGACCATGTGGCCATTAAATACTTTTTCATGAAAAAAGATACGAAACTGAGGCTAATTCGTTGGATCTCTTGCTCCAAGAATTTGACCTTGAGATCCAAGATAGAAAAGGTGTCAAAAATCAAATAGTTGATCATCTGTCGAGGTTGGAACAAGATGAGGGAACTCGATCATGTGTGCCTATCAATGAGGATTTCCCAAATGAGCACTTAATTGAGGTAAATCGAATTCATGAAACACCTTGGTTTGCTAATTTTTCTATCTTGCATATGGAATAATTCCTCAAGAAATGACATACCAACAAAGGAAAAAATTCCTTCATGATAGTCGGTATTATTTTTGGTAGGATCCGTATTTGTTTAAACAATGTGCAGGTAATATAATCTGAAAGTGTGTAGCTGAAAGCGAGATTGCTGAGATCTTGTCTCATTGCCATTCATCTTCAAGTGGGGAACACTTTGGTAGTTCACGTACTGCAGCAAAGATTTTACAAGTAGGTTTCTTTTGGTCTACGCTATTTAAAGATGCTTATACTTATGTGAAGAACTGTGATAAATGCCAAACGACCGGAAATATATCAAGGAGGAATGAGATGCCCTTAACAAACATTTTGGAGATTGAATTATTCAACGTATGGGGCATTGACTTCTTACGCCCGTTTCTTTCTTCATATAGGAACAAATACATCTTAGTTGTTGTAGACTATGTATCCAAGTGGGTTGAAGCTGAAGCATACCCTACAAATGATGCAAAGGTAGTCACGTGATTCCTACATAAGCATGTGTTTACACGATTTGGGACACCAAGAGCTATTATTAGTGATGAAAGTTCTCACTTTGTGAACAAATGGCTTAAGTGGTTACTTGACAAACATGATGTGAAGCACAATATTGCTATTGCCTATCACCCCCAGTCCAATGGGAAAATTGAGAAAGTGAACCGTGAAATCAAAGGTATCCTTAAAAAGGTAGTACGCCCTAGCAGAAAAGATTGGTCTCGAAGGCTCAATGATGCATTATGGGCCTATTGAACAGCATTTAAGACACCGTTAGGAATGACTCCTTATTGGTTAGCTTTTAGGTAGGCATGTCATTTGCCATTAGAGTTGGAGAATAGAGCTCACTGGGCGTTGAAGCAGTTGAACTTTGATATTAAGCAAGCCAATGAGAGAAGGATGTTACAACTTGATGAGTTGGAAGAGCTGAGGTTGTTTTCCTATGAGAATGCCAAAATGTGTAAAGAAAGATCAAAGAGATGCCAAAATGAGTTGGAAGAGTTCGAAGCTCGAGCCCATTCCAAAAAATGAGTTTACATTTTTTTCCTTAGCCTGACCTGATTTATGAAAGGTAAACTTGAGCTTGACCGGACCTGTCCATATTTGATTTTTTAGATTGCTTTTTATTTAAAAACATTTTTTTAAAACAATTTGAGAAATGATATAATGAAATTCTTTGATTGGTTTTTCTCAGAGAGAGAAATGCTTCGTTTTTTTTTACCCATGGGTCTAACAAAACCAAACCATTACACAATTAACAATTCCAATTAAATTAATATTTTGTACTATTTAAATATTCAAATTGACTAGAAAATTGAATTTAATAATTTAAATGGTACCGTAATTTATTTAATTAAATTAAATATTAAATATTAAATAAATGAATTTAATAGAAATTAAATAGAATAAGAATAAAATTTAATAGTAATAGAATTTTCTAATTTCTAATTCAAATTTTGAATCCTAAAACTAAAATAATAATAAATAAATAGAGAGTTCTTGTTCTCATTCGGAACGCCGCGTGATCTTTAACCAATTTTGCACATCAATATAATTACTGGGAGTAAGTGCTATAGCCTAGCCTATTTCCAATACTCAGCGGCTTGATCAAACCAAGCCTTCACTATTTCAGAATCCCCCTGTCAAATGGCTTGTTCTCCCCAGTCAAAATAGGTAGTTCAATTCCTTCCCTTAGAACCATACTTGAAAGTTTCCTACCTCATACGGTTCGATAATCAATTATTTTGGTGTCCCATTTTTTTACCCTACCATATATCCAATTGAATGTGATTTCTCATAAATCTATCTATTTATCTCGGGTTAACCAAAAGAGCTTAATTACATGAGTTTCAAACTCTAATTTGGATGCACTAAAACACGCTAAAATAAAAGTTTTCTAACACATTAAAAATAAATTAAAAGTGTTTATATTAAAAAAACACTACCATAAATATAAAAAAAAATTATCGTATTAAAAAACACAAATAAATATTAGAAATATTCTATTATATTAAATATAATTTTTAAAATTTTATATTTTGGGTTAGGTTATTTAGAAGGGTAAGTTTTATTTTTTAGGTTTTGGGTGATGGGTTTTATTATTATTGGGTTAGTAATTTAATATAATTATAATTATTTAACATATACAATTAATATAATTTTTTTATAAAATAATATATTCAAGGTTTAGACCAAAGAATCTTGCTCAATACTGGGCCCATATAGAAAACAAGTCTTAAATTTTACTCAAGCCCATTTTTTGGGTCTTGTATTTTGCCCAAATCCTCCTATTTTTTGGGCGGCTCTTCGGGATTGATCAAGTGGCTCGACTCGTGAGCAAGTCTACTACCACCCCTCCAAATTTTGCCATTAGTAATTTACCCATTTTTTAATTATACGACATTAAATCAACAAGTGTTAGCTGCAATGGTAAGGCACATTACTCTCCCAAAAGAGAACATATATTTGAACCATAGAGACAACATTGTTAAAATAGAAAGCCAAGATCCCTAAACATAGACCGTAAAATAGATATGGAAACTACCAGATAAAATAATTTCATGACATTAAAATGATTATTTTTCAATTATCAAAAAATTAAAATTAACTTTTAAAACCATTACATTTTAAGTATATCAATTTTGATCTCAACCCAAAATTTCAATTCGATTAACCTAAATCCAAACTTGACCTAATTATATTTTATCATAAAATTTTAACGACTTGAACTTTACCAACTAGAACACAAAATTTACTTGAGCCTAAATTAATTCAATCCTAAAATCACCGAACATGAAATAATTCAAAAAAATAACCCAAAATAATTTAAAGTGAGATGATTTAACTTTAACAACATGAATGGAAAATCTAAATGACCTAAACAAAAAATGTCTAGCACAAAATAATCGGAACTCAAAATTTACTTAATTTCAAAATAATTTGAACACAAAATAATTCTAAAATTTTAAAAGCTCAATTCATATTAACCCAATTTAAAATCAACCGACTCACTCACACCACCGAGAGATCTAATTACTCCTCATTAATTCGATATCCTACCAATTTCCTTTGTTTAAAAGTTAATATATAGAGAAGTAATTGAATTTTGTAATTTGGACCTATTTGATACTTCAAATTTCTGTTTTAGACTTAATTAGTATCTAAACTTAAAAATTGTAAGTCAATTTGATATTTTTTTAAGGTAGAAGATTAAAATAATTAAAATACGTTTATGTGACACTGACAACTAATAACATAATGACACATGACAGTCTCAAAATTTTCATTGATAACCATTTGTGTCGGTTCATTTCAGACATACTTTTTAAGTTTTATATATATTTATTTTTTTATAACTTACCAAATTTTTATATTATTATTTTGAAATTTAAAATATATAATATCTAAAAAATAAAAAAATAAAAAAATATTAGAAATATTATTTGACACAAGAATGAATTTGGACAACTCGTTGTCTAGATATATTTAAACCTAGATAGCCATTTGTCCAATTTCATTCTAAAATGTTTTATTTAATAAATTTATATTTCTTAATTTTTTCATAAATAATCATATTTTTATATTATTAAATTAAAAATAACTATAATTTGATATTTTATAAATATGATGTTTTATACATTTTAGATTTTATATAAATTTTATTTTAAATGTTTGTCTAGATTATTTTGTAACCTCCCCAACCCGACCTAGACAATATATCTGAATTCAAAAGACTACATTAGCCACCAAGATGGCCTAGCAGGGTTATCGGAGCTTTTGAAAACAATTCCTTTAAAACATTTATTTGACTTAATAAAAAACTTGGTTTAAAAGACGTTTCACTATTCCTCGATGTTTTAATTATCATCTAGCAACTGAAAAAAAAGGGCATGTACTTGCATATTTATTAAAATCGGGGTTCATGCGTACTAATTAATAATCAAAGCATAATATTTTAAGAATTCAAATAAAATGTCATGGAAAATAAAAAAATCTAAGTCGTTAATCTCATGCCACAATTTGAATAAATTATTACAGTACTTAAATAATAAAATAAAATAAACCAAAAGATTAAACCTTAATAAATTGAAAATAAAATAGGCAGTGTCGAGACCCTCTAGATGTAGTGCCTGCATCCTAAACTGGTGGGCTATCTGTAAGGATGAAAATTTAAGGGGATGTAACACCCCTTACCTGTATCCTAGACTGGGACAGGGTACGAAGCATTACTAGATTTAAACAGAATCAAACATGCAAAACCGAGCCATAAAATTTCATTCAATCTAAAATCCTTCAAAACAAGATAAAATGTACCTATTATGGACCTACGAGGCCCAAAACCTACCTTATTGGCGGTCTGGGACTAAACCAAGTACTTACAGAGATTCCAAGAAAATTTCTAGGTTAAAGCCTTACACGCCCATGTGGAGGCGTTGCACACGCCTATGTGCTTGGGAACACGCCATGTCCCACACCTGTGTTGAATTTTTGGATTTATTATCTATTTCGAACCTATAGGGGTTTTCACACGACCATGCACACGCCCGTATCCTTTGCCCATGTCCCTCACACGGCCTGACACACGCCCGTGTGGTAGCCCATGTGACTTTAGTGAGCATTCTATTTATGACGTCATCGTACAAATTTGAGGCACACAGCCAAGCATACATCCGTGGCCAGAGGCCGTGTCCTACACACTATTGAGACACATGGCCGTGTCTCTGCCCGTGTGTTTACTACCATGCATGTTAACCTAAAATTCAAGGTGCAGGGGACACACGGCTGAATGACATGCCCATGGGGCTGACCGTGTGTCAAACACGGCCTAGACACATGCCTATGTGTCTACCCATGTCGACCATTTGGAGACTACTCTCCAAGCCATTGGTCACCCTTAAACAATCATACACTCCCATATGTTCAATGGCATATCCCATAACATATTTGGACAATTAAACATGCAACATTATAGCATCACTATGACTCCTTTTACATACTAGACCATTGGTATTCACACAAACTTATCTTTTAGTCATTCCACACCAATTTCATGGTTTACCATACTCCTTATTATTATTCCATTATGAATGCTAAATCATGCAACCACATACTAGCAATTGAATAGTCATCCATCAAACCAACACATACACATCTTAGTATGCATGTAAGGATAAACTTAGGGATACATCGTATTCATTAATATAGACCAAATCACATGGCCACATACAAAATAATCAATGCCCAAATGAGCCATTATACTTAGCTACTTTAACATGACACATATATACACAAAATAGACAAGTTTCCTATACATGCCATGCCCAAAATAATTAACCATTTTTATACCCAAATTTCTTGAAGATAGTGTGATCCGAGCTTCGATGTCCCCTGATCCTTCTAGCTAGCTTGACATATCTCCAAAGAAGGGAAAAGAGAGGAGGGTAAGCTATAAAGCTTAGTAAGTACATATACAAATAATCTACATTTTGCAACGATTGAATACTTAAGCATAATTGTTTATCCATTATGATACTTTTCATTATGTCATACATATACCTACCTTCCCTATTCATATGCACATGCTTGTCCAAATACATATCTTTTTCATATACTAAGTCCCCATAGGGTTTTAGTACGTACCTGTTCCATCCTGCACACACATGGCCTACTTAAATTTTACTTCTAGAATTCATATTACTTTACCTATTGAACACTTGGAATATGATTTGAACACACGGAAAGAATGCACCGAAGTGCCTGAACGTAGCCTTGGCTACCTGACAGAAAGTGCACTGAAGTGCCTCATATCACAGAATCACATGTCGCTCTCAACGGGGCTACTCAAAGAGCTAAAGCGTATCCGAACACTACTCAGGATACCTAGCACCCGGACCCTAGCATGTATCATATATCAATTGAGCTCATACAACACATAACTATCCTAGTGACATGTCACTTGTATCCTCAACTATTCCTAAGGTTCAAACGAGATTTTAGACATCCAAACCTTTATCGAGCGTACTCACATAATGGTTTCTTTCGCATGGGCAACGTCTCATAATCATATAGCAAAGCATCAAAACATGTTATATTGTCAACATAACCAAGTAAGCATATTAAGCATACATATATCAATAAATCATTTAATAACAATAATTAATGTATTTATTTGCATATGTACTTACCTCGATACAAAATATTAGAAATCGAGCCTAAACCTCGTAAACCTTGCTCTTTCCTCGATCAAGGCCCATATCTCGATTCTATTGATCTATAAATAACAAATTTAGCTCGTTTAATGCATACATTACTTAAAATGACCCAAAAATTCATTCTTGGGTAAAATAGTAATTTTACCCCTATACTTTCATATATTTGCAATTTAGTCCCTAGGCTGAGATAATGCAATGTATGGGATTTCTTGCTTACCCAAGCCTAACCAAACATTTTTCATGTTCATAACAGCCCACATTTTTCCTTCATTTCATATTTTCCTATCCTTTTCTACAACTTTTACAAAATAGTCCCTAAAGCCTTTTCTATGAAAAACTACTTAGTAAAAGTTGTTTACCATCCTTTAAACTCCCATATCCCTCCATAAATCATCAAAACATAAACTTCTCATGCATGGGTAAATTTCTAAACATGAGCACTAGCATGAAATATGGGTAGAAATAGAGAGAGTAAGTTACCGAGATTTCAAATATACGAAGAACATTAAAAATGGGCTTGGGAGTACTTACTATTGAGCTTGGAAAGCTTGAAAACCCTAGCTATGAAGAACCCTAATTTTCAGCAGCAACATGGAGAAAATGAGCTGATTTTTGGCTTATTTTCCCATTTTATTTCATTTATAAACCAAATGACTAAAATGCCATTAAAGCCTTTCTTTCAAATTTTACCATACAAGCTCATTTTTGTCCAAAAACTTAAAAATTGGGCAAATTTCTCTTTAAGATATCCTAATTAATAATCCAAAGCAATTTCATACAAATTGCTTCTAGAACACAAATTTTGCAACTTATTCAATTTAGTCCCTAATTTCCAATTGGACACCTTTTACTTAGAATTTCTTCATGAAACTTTAACACATGCATATATTCATATTTAAAATCTCTTAAAAATCATAAAATAAATATTTTAACATCAGATTTGTGGTCCCAAAATCACTATTCCGACTAAGCCCTATTTTGGGATGTTACAGGGGAGGTGAGCTTTGACACTCAGTGTGAGTCCATTTACAATAAAATCAATGTGACAATTATTAAAACACATAAATTAACATTGCATAAAATAATCATAGATAGCAATTCAATTCATATTATCTAATTTTCAAGTGCAACAATCATTAATATGTTAGAATCACAGTAACAGTTTTCAGACTTAACAAAATTCTCAGATTTGCCCACAATATACATATTCATGCACATATATACACATATTCATGCATACATATCATTACATAATTTTCCAGATTTGTAAGCACATGATTTGAACAATGCCATACAGTTTCGGATTTAAACAAAATAAATCCTACCACACCGCTATACACCATATTGAGAGTTATCCAGAACTCCCTTCTCCAACGCACGAGGATGTGGATAAACCACTATTGGTTCGTAGATAATAACTGTCATTTGGCTGTGGACACACTAGTCCCCACAATTGGAGTCTTCGTTTGGCTATGGGTTCATAACAAAAGTCCTGCAGATGAAACCTTTTTTTTTTGTTGTAGATTTTACAACATAAACCCGTCGTTGGAATTGACCTTTAGTTGTGGGTTCACAGTAGTACCTGTAGATGTAATCTACCTCTGGCTATAGGTGCATAACAATTTTCAAATAAGAACTATCACTTGGCTATGACTTTGCATCGCCATTTTTCTTATAGATAGACTACTTGTTCTTTCTCCGTACATATCGTCCCAACCAATGCAATGCATTATGACATATTGAATTTAGAAAAAATATGATACTCTTTAATCTACTAACACATGGAAAATTAGTAGTGTAGTTATGCTTTCTCATGTATTTAGTTTTCAGTATCATAGGCATGTCATTTCATGCAATCAAAAGTATAGATATAATAGTAACATATATTATTCATAATTCATATAATTACCTTTAGCATTTTTCATTCCCCATGCTTAGAATCATATTTTCATAGAGATTTTAGCAATTAAGCCTCTTAAAGAGCCCTTGATCGGCCACCTTAGAGAGCTATTAGCAAAGGAGCAAAGTGAAGGAATGAAGGAGCCTCGTCGGTCAGAGTCTTGGGTGACAGCCACTTTGATTTGGGTTTAATCTTTCTTTTCTTTGATTTAATCTGAAAATGTTTGCTATGTGTTCTTTGTTCTTGTTACAACAATGTTAGCTTAATTTTATTTAAGCTAAGATGATTGCTTTGATTAAATAATATTTATTTGATTCATGCTTATAATGTTTGTGCCTCAATCGATCATGTTTTCAATTAAAATCAAGTCTGTATTTAATTCATACATGATTGAAATGCACCTGAATTAGCTAAGCGATCTTAAGTAGACGATGGCTAGTAGACACATAATTGAGGCACATACTAAAACCACATGGCCCAGGTGTCTTAGCATCATCACAGCTCCACACTGTATCTCTAACTTCTTCTACAATGAAAGGTTGTTCAAGCCACAATCCTTCCTTCTCATACATTCGTTTGAACTCCAAGTTTAAACTCATGCCCCAATCTCTTCTAGAATAGCTAAAATGATTAATAAAATTCTAAAAAACTTTTTTCTTTAAATTCTTAGGATCCTTACACCAATTTGATCCAAATTTAAGGCCATGAATCGACTTTTTCTTTGCTTTTATTTTCACTACTTTATGAAAAAAGTCGCATTTGCATCACCTTCCTTTAACGACAGTGCTCTAGACTTCTAGTGCCATACTGATTCCCCAACCTTTCCTACATCTCAAAGCTCCACATTCAATCGTTGCACCTTATTCAATTCAACCTCATTAAGATTTCTACTACTCCCTATTTCATCCCACTCCACTATTTTCCTTTCAATTTATTTTATTTTTTAATCAACTGAACCACCTATTTTACCATTCAATTTTTCAAAGTTGTCTTCAACATTCTTAGCTTACTAGGCATCTTTGTGTTCTCCCCTCTCATTCCATCCCAAACATCTTCAATTACTTTATTACAATCTTCTTGATTGAGCCATGCATTAAACAATTTAAAAGACCTCAGGCCACAATGGACTAAAGAATTATATAATAGAATCAAGATATGATCAGACACTGATCTATCATATCCATATTGGATAAGATCATCAAAGAAAACCAACCAATAATCATCAACAATGAATCGATTTAGCCTGCTCATCTTATTATTCAGACCAAACCACGTAAATCTCTTCCCTGTAAGCGGTAGATCCACCATTTTGCTTTCATCAATAAAACTGTTAAAGGGCTTCGAACTAATCAGTAATCCTACACAGTTGCTTCTTTCACTCCTGATACGAATTGAGTTAAAATCACCTCCCAAGATCCAAGGGCTAAGGAACAACCCCTTCAACCCACATATCTCCTTCCAAACCATATTTTGATTTGAACAACCATTTGAAGCATATACGTTTATTAATGTTGCTGCCATATCCTCCTTACCCCCACTTCAAAACATCTGTGCTTTGCTTGAAGTGAACTAACCTTATCTCCCTTCTAATATCATTAATTCCTCCACCACTTCTTGCTCATCGCCCTTAATACTAAGACCGAGCTTTTTACCAACATTCCATGCTTTCATTGCCTCCCTAAGAATGACCATTTTCCTGTTGCTAATGTCTAAATCTGATAGTGAAGCATTCACTACGTTTTTTTTCCTTATCTCCAATACCTTTTCCTTTCTGTTTCTTTATTGCCCTGTCTCTCTTTCGCTTCTCAGTTAGTGAAAGAAATTTATCTTGAATGTCAAACGTCGATTGGATCTTCCTACTATTTGAATTAACTTTCTTACAGTTTTGAGACACTGGTTGACTTACTACTATATCTTTAGCCTCTTCGACTGGATGGTTCCCCTTGCTTGTCTTATTTGAATTTTCTTATTGAAAAATTGACTGTAATTGCTTTTTATTTGTAATAAAAACCACCTCATCTAAAAGGCCATTATCTTTCAAGCTTGTCCCTTTCACAATACAAAAATTATTGATTAAAATTATTTGAGCTCCCACCCCATTATCCATATCAATTTATCCCACAAATAGACCCATATTTACCACATCCTCTTTAGCCCTATTCGTTGAACCACTTGTACCCTGTACCACTTCCCTGCCTTTAGCCCTATTTCCACCTAGTAATTCTTTTTCCAGTCTACAAACTTGTTAAGACAAATTCTTTCACCTCTGTCATTTGACTTCTCTAGAAGCACTGCATTTAATGCTTCCATTTCCCAATCTGATCTTCCACCTCGCATCTTTTGCAATCCTGCCCCCATGATCGATTCATCTTCCGACGCCACTTACTCTTCCTTACTCTATGCAAATGATTACCCATCCCTATCGCTTATTTCTAGCCTTTGTCCATAGTCATACCCATCTTCAGTCAACCTCTTTACCACCACTCTAACTGGAAAGCATGGATTTCCAGCCTCAAAACCAATTGTCCCATCAACCCTTTCCTACTATTTGATTCTCACAGGCATTTTCATAGAGCCAAAACATCTCACCTTGCTTGGTTATTTTCCCAATGAAATTAGCTCCCCCAAATCCCCGCTACTCTTTTAAAGGATTCATAATTCCAATAATGAAGCGATATTCCTGTAACACCCCTCACCCGTATTTAACGCCAGGACAGGGTTCGAGGTGTCACCAGACTTAACTCAAACATACGCATGTAAAACTGGGCCATAAAATTTTGATCAATTTAAAACTTTTCATTTCATACTCAACCTGTTCCTTAATAGGACTTACGAGACCCAAAACATACATTCGAGATGATTTAAGTTTAAACTGAGAACTTAAGAAAAACTTGGAAAAGTTCATGCTTTAGGGTTCCACACGCCCGTGTGACTCAAGACACACCCATACCCTTAGCCCGTGTGCAACACTGACTTTAGGGCATGGCCATGACACACGCCTGTGTGGCCTACCCATGGACAATAATAACTTATAGACACAGCTATGGCACACGCCCGTATGGCCTACCCATAGAGAATATTGGCTTAACAGTTTAAGTGTCGGGGATGGACGGCCATAACACACACCCTTGGGGGTGAGCCGTGTGTCACACACGGTCTAGACACACGCCCGTGTGTCTTGCCCGTGTGGACAAACTAGGCTATCTTCCAATCCATTTTTCACAACCTACACAAGATCATTTCAATATACTAATTCCATCCCAAAAGACATCAATCCATTCATAGAAGGAACATCATATACATTTACCAAAATAAATAATAGCCATTATCTAGGCTTAATACAAAATGAAGGGCTTTTATCTTAAGCCAATATTCATAAACAATTTCTCAATAATACAACTTCCTAGTCTAGCCCTATACATGCCATAATCAAAAATATAAATCCAACTATACCGAGTATTACGGCTGAAAGTGCGATCGATATTTCTGACTTCAAGGGATCCTTGAGAAATTTGGCAGTACTGAAAGAAAAGAGAAAAGAAAGAAAGTAAGTATAAAGCTTAGTAAGTTGCATATAAATAAATATACAACAACAGTTTCACCATTTATCATCATGCTCATAGCTCAAACGTAAGCATAACTTGACTTACTCATTACCGTCCACTCAAGTCACATTTTCTAATTGAGATCATTACACATGTATACCAAAATAGGTACCTGTAACACTCAAAACATTATCATACTTTCCTTATTAAATCTTTTTCTTAACTCTTAAAGTTGAACCATTTGGAATACTACCGAATATTCTATAAGCCCCAAACATGGGTTAAGTTGCCGATGCCATGTCCCAGATATGGTCTTTCACTGGCTATCTTCATCGAGGCCAATGCCATGTCCCAGACATGGTCTTACACTAGCTCTCGTGTATAAGTGCTGATGCATGTCCCAAACATGTCTTAAACTAGCACGAAGCTTAGGCGATGCATGTTCCAGACACATCTTACACTAGCTACCATCATTGAGGCTGATGCATGTCCCAGACACGTTTTACACTGGCACTCATCTCTACGTCGATGCCATGTCCCAGACATGTTCTTACACTGGCTATCGTAATGTGGCTGATGCATGTCCCAGACACATCTTACACTAGCCCTCGTCTCAATGCCGATGCCATGTCCCAGACATGGTCTTACACTGGCTCTCACATCACACAATGTTATGGCATAAACATCCGGTTTGTTTCCTAGGGTTCTCACTGGATCTTTCTACTTTCTCAATCATAAATATGCATACTCAGTTCAAAATCTAGAAATTCATGCTATATCAAAATCAATAACAATCGAATACATGCATTTAACAATATAGTTGTAATATTTACATACAACTTACCTCGGTTTACAAAAAGTACTTGACTCGACAGCTTAATCGGATTGCTTGGCTTTGTCCCGGTCTAGGCTTGGTTTTGGTAAATCTTGATCTATAATAGAAAAAACGTACTCATTTAGTCATTAATTACAATTAGGCATTCATAATTTCACATCTTTGGTAAAATAACCATTTTACCCCTATATTCAAAAATCAATTTTTATCAAATTTCTTCGTATTTCAAAATAGCAACCCCAAATTCTCACTATTTCATACATTTATTACCTATTGCAACTTATGCAAAATGGTTCCTTCAGGTGTTTTCAAGCTAACAACTTTTTCAAAAGTTGCTTATAACACAACTAGGACTCATATTCCTCCATAAAAAAACTCAACATCTATCACAATTACATCCATGAAAAAATCCTAAACTCTTGACCATTTTGCAAGATATCACCCTCAATTGAAAGCTCATGCTTCAAGGGTCTCAAAAGTGTGAAAATCTTTAAGAAAACTCATTAAAATCACTTAGTTGTGAGAGGAATAAGTTGCTGAAAAATTTAAGCTTTCAAACCCCCTTTCATGGCTGAAAATTTAGGTGGAAAGAGATGAGAAGAAAAGAAATTAACAACCTTTTTTCTATTTTGTTTCTTTTTGGTCAAAATAGCTACCCAACTTCTACCTACTTTTAAAATTTGTCTCCTCTATGTCTTATGATCGGCTATGCCATCAATTAAGGGCCTATTTGCCCATTAAAGACCCCTAATTTTGGTTCTTTAATAAAATAACACCTTTAGCTATCAAATTAAGACTTTTGTACACTATGCGATTTAGTCCTTTTTCTCAATTGGGCTCACAATCGTTAAGATTCACTCGTCAAATTTTTCAAAAACTAATATAATCATGCTATAATCTCATAATTATAACAAAATAATTTTCCCAACTTTAGATTTGTGGTCCCAAGCCACTGTTCTGACTAGGCTCTAAATCGGGCTTCTACATTTCTCTCCCCTTAGGGATTTTCGTCCTCGAAAATCTTACCTATGAATAAGTTCGGGTACTGCTCTCTTAGAGACTCCTCGGGTTCCCATGTAGCTTCCCCGACTCCATGTATATGCCACAAAACCTTCCCAAGGGGTATACTCTTATTTCTTAACTGTTTGACCTCTCGAGCTAAGATCTTGAGCGGCTCCTCACCATAAGTCATATCTAGAAGTATCTCAACTTTAGTTGGCGCAATTACGTGTGAAGGGTCAGATCTGTATCGGCATAACATAGACACGTGAAACATGTCGTGAATCTTTTCTAACTCTAGCGGTAAATCCAAATGGTAGGCAACAGACCCTACTCTCTCGGTAACCTCATAAGGTCCTATGAAACGATGACTCAACTTGCCTTTTCTACCAAATCTGAGGGCTTTCCTCCACAGGGAAACTTTCAAAAATACCTTATTACAGACCTCAAACTTAATCTCCTTTCACTTCAAATCTGCGTAGGATTTTTATCTATCCGAGGCGGTTTTCAAGCAGCTGAGAATCACCTTCACTTTTTCCTCAGCCTCTTTTATCAAATCAACCCCGTGAATCTGACTCTCTCTCAACTCAGTCCAGAATAAGGGCATTCGGCACTTTCCCCCATACAAAGCCTCATAAGGCGGCATTTTTAAACTCAACTGATAGTTGTTATTGTAGGCGAATTCAACCAATGATAAGTATTTTTCCCAACTTCCTTGAAATTCAAGAACAACACCTCAACATGTCTTCTAAGATCTGTATTACTCTTTCCAACTGTCTGTCAGTTTGCAGATGAAAGGCCATACTGAAACTCAACTTGGTTCCTAGAGTCTCTTGTAACTTTTTCCAAAACCTCGAGGTGAACCTCAGGTCTCGATCGGATACAATCGATAACGGCACACCATGAAGCCTCGCAATCTCAAAAACATATAAGTCAGCCAACTTTTCAAGGGAGTAGTTGGCACACACTGTATGAAGTGTGCTGACTTAATGAGTTTATCGACAATAACCCATACTGCATCTTTCTTTTTCGGGGTTAGTGGCAAACCCGTTAAAAAATCCATGGCGATCTGATCCCACTTCCATTCGGGAACCATAATAGACTAGGGTAACCTAGAAGGCACTTGGTGTTCGGCATTTACTTGCTGACACACTAAACACTTAGAGACAAACTCTGAAATGTTTCTTTTCATTCCCGACAACCAATACATTTTCTTCAAGTCGTTATACATTTTCACGCTACCCGGTTGGATGGACGAACAACCACTGTGTGCCTCTCACAAAATCTTCTAACTGAGCTCACTATCTTTAGGTACACAAACTCTGTCTTTGAACATTATACAACCATCAGTACTAATACGAAAATCTGACTCAATCTCTGATTCACACTGAGTTCTCTTGGCTTGCAGTTTCTCGTCACTTTTTTGAGCTTCATGAATTTCATGAAGGAAAGTCAGTTTAGCCCTCAACTCCGCTAGGACCGATCCATCACTAGATATAGTCAACTGAGCGTTCAAGGCTCTCTAAGCGAACAATGACTTCATAATGAAAGCGTCGGAGACTACCTTCGCCTTTCCCGAATGATAGTCAATAATCAACTCATAATCTTTTATTATCTCTAACCATCGTCATTGCCTCAAATTCAACTCTTTCTGAGTCATCAGATACTTTAGACTCTTGTGATCGGTAAATACTTAGCATCTCTCACCATACCAATGGTGTCGCCAAATCTTCAGTGCGAACACCGCAGCTGCCAGCTCTAAATCATGGGTCGGATAATTTCTCTTGTGAGGTTTTAACTGCCTCGAGGCATAGGCTATAACCTTGCCTTCTTGCATGAGCACACACCCTAAACCGTTTAGGGAGGCGTCACTAAAAACTACAAATTCTTTGCCCGACTCCAGTTGCATTAAAATTGGGGCTTCGGTCAACAAAGCCATTAATTTCTCGAAATTTTGTTGGCATTCTACTGTCTATTTAAATTTGACATCTTTCTGTAAAAGCCTTGTTATCGGTGTAGCTATCATAGATAATCCGTTTACAAATCGTCTATAGTATCCTGCTAGCCCTAGAAAACTACCAACCTCTGTTACATTCCTCGACAGTTTCCATTCTACAATAGCTGAGCCTTTATTTGGGTTACCTCTGATTCTGTCACCCGACACAATGTGCAATAGAAATCCGACTTCGTTGAGCCAAAAATTGCTCTTACTAATCCGGACATGGAATTGCTTATCCCTCAAGGTCTGCAACACAGTTCTCAAATACTGTGCGAGCTCACTCTCGTTATGCGAATAAACCAAGATGTCATCAATAAAAACGACGACGAACCTATCCAAATACGGTCGAAATGCGGTTCATCAAGTCCATAAATACCACAAGGGCATTTGTCAATCCAAAAGGCATAACAAGAAACTCGTAATGCCCAAATCTAGTCCGAAAAGCAGTCTTCAGTTCATCTTGTTCCTTGACTCTTAACTGGTAATAACCGGACCTCAAATATAATTTAGAAAATATGGTGGCTCCTCTCAGTTGATTGAAGAGATCATAAATCCTCGGCAAGGGATACTTCTTCTTCACTGTTAGTTTGTTAAACTGCCTATTGTCGATACACAACCTCATCGACCCGTCTTTCTTTTTCATTAAAAGTATCGAAGCACCCCATGGTGAATAACTCGGTCTAGCAAAACCCTTATCTGTTAACTCTTGCAACTGCACTTTCAACTCTTTCAACTTAGTGGGGGCCATTCTATACAGTACAATCGAGATTGGCGTTATGCCAGGGACTAACTCGATACCAAACTCAACTTCTTTTTCTAGAGGTAATCCAGGCAACTCTTCCGGGAAAACATCTATAAACTCACAAACCACTAGTACAAACCCAATCTTCGACTCAGGACACTTGAGTATTCAGCATAAAAGCTAGATAAGTCCCATACCTTTTTCTCAAATATTTTTCAGCGTTCAGAGACGATATTATCACAGGCAATTTATCCAAGTCACCTGGTCCAACCCGAAGAATATTCCCATTTTCACAGTTTAACTCAATAATTTTCTTCCCACAGTCCACTACAACACTATGAGAAGTCAACCAATCCATCCTGAGCATTACGTCAAAATCATTGGATGGCAATAGCATTAAATTCACCGGGAAACAATGACCCCTAATTGTCAAAGATCAAATCCTACATACTTGGTCAACTAGAACATATCTACCCAAGGGATTGGACACTCTTATTACAAATTTAGTACACTTCACTATCATGCTCGTTCGAGGAATCAGTTCTACAAATATAGGAGTGTGTAGACCCTGGATCAATCAAAGCAACAACATAAATATCATGAATAGAAAAAGTACTCATAATCACGTCCAGAGACTTACCTCCTCACGGGCACGAATAACATAAGTTCTCGCAGGCACTCTGCCCTCAGAACTCACCACCGTATCTCTAGTCGCTCCTCTACTGTTAGCTCCACTACCCGGATTCTTTTGTGGTCTCCCCCTCAACGGAGCACTGCTTGCCTTCATTTCTTACTTCCTCTCTTTCTCTTCCATCTCAGGGCAATCGCGAATAAAGTGGTCTAGTGATCCACACTTGAAACAGCCCCTCTCATTTACTCGGCATTCGCCTAAGTGGCGTATCCCACGTTATGGACACTCTTGCCTATCTGGCCGAGTACTACCAACACTAGCAACCGAAGTAGTCTGGGCTTTAGACGTCATATTCTGATGATTCTTGTTCCCCCTCGAATATCCCACCGAAGCGTTCAATTGGGTAATAAATTCTTTCGACCTCTTAGAGGAGGACTGATGCGTCTTCCCCATCTTTCTTCTCTTTAAATCTCGCGACTCAATGGTCGCCTTCTTCCTCTCCTTTACCAACTCTTCTGCTTTATATGCTCTCTCAACAAGCACCACAAATTTTCTTAACTCTAGGATGCCCACAAACACTCAAATGTCTTCATTGAGGCCATCCTCAAACCTCTTGCACATAGTAGTTTCAGTGGATACGCATTCTTGTGCATATTTACAAAGCTTCACAAACTCACGCTCATACTCCGTCACACTGTTACTACCTTGCTTCAACTCTAAAAATTCCTTCCTTTACTGATCCAAGAACCTCTGGCTAATATATTTCTTTTGAAACTCTTCTTGGAAGAATTCCCAAGTGATCCTCTCTCTCGGTACAATAGAAACGAGAGGGCTCCACCATTGATAAGCCGAGTCTCGTAGGAGTGACAAGGCACACTTTATGCACTCATCAGGTGTGCATAATAGCTCATCGAATACCCTCATGGTATTTTCTAGCCAAAACTTCGCTCTCTCCAGGTCATCATCTACACTAACCCAAAATTCCTCGGCCCCTTGCTTCCGGATCTTGTCTATTGGAGGCTTCTCTCTCCTGAACATGTCCACACCTTGCGGAGCCACCGGGGCATACTGGGGAATTGGAGGAGGTGGGGGAGGTGGAGTGTTCGGGTTCGCACGAACGAACTCCGTATACCAAGCAGCCATCATTCGAAGGTAAGTTTCCCTAGCCCCTCTGCCTTGGCCCAAACTTACGGGCTCACTCTCTACCGGCGCGGTCCATTCTGCGGGAGCCATCACATTACTTTCCATGCCATCCGCCGTGGTTCTATCAGGATCTATTACCATATAAAAACAAATTTTATAGTTGTCAGGAATCGTCACACTATCAATATATATTTATGGCATGTATGGCTAGACTCGTACTTCAACTAGATTAGTCCTAGAACCGACTAAACCATGCTGTGATACCACTAAATGAAACACCCTCACCCATATTTGACGCTGGGACAGGGTTCGAGGTGTCACCAGACTTATCTCAACCATACGCATGTAAAACTGGGCCATAAAATTTTGATCAATTTAAAACTTTTCATTTCATATCAACCTGTCCCTTAATAGGACTTACAAGACCCAAAACATACATTCGGGATGATTTAAGTTTAAACTGAGAACTTAAGAAAAACTTGGAAAAGTTCATGCCTTAGGGTTCCACACGCTCGTGTAACTCAAGACATGCCCTTTCCATTAGCCCGTGTGCAACACTGACTTTAGGGCACGGCCATGACACACGCCCGTGTGGCCTACCCATGGAAAATACTGACTTATAGACACAGCTATGGCACACACCCGTGTGGCCTACCCGTGGACGATATTGACTAAAAATTTTAAGTGCAGGGGACGCATGGCCATAACACACACCCATGGGGGTGAGCCGTGTGTCACACACGGCCTAGACACACGCCCGTGTGTCTTGCCCTTGTGGACAAACTAGGCTATCTTCCAAGCCATTTTGCACAACCTACACAAGATCATTTCAATATACTAATTCCATCCCAAAAGACATCAATTCATTCATAGAAGGAACATCATATACATTTACCAAAATAAATAATAGCCATTATCTAGGCTTAATACAAAATGAAAGGCTTTTACCTTAAGCCAATATACATAAACAATTTCTCAATAATACAACTTCCTAGTCTAGCCCTATACATGCCATAATCAAAAATATAAATCCAACTATACTGAGTATTATGGCTGATAGTGTGATCAATATCTCTGACTTCAAGGGGTCCTTGAGAAATTTGGCAGTATTGAAAGAAAAAGGAAAGGAAAGAAAGTAATCATAAAGCTTAGTAAGTTACATATAAATAAATATACAACAACAGTTTCACCATTTATCATTACGCTTATAGCTGAAAGGTAAGCATAACTTGACTTACTCATTTCCGTCCACTCAAGCCACATTTTCTAATTGAGATCATTACACATGTATACCAAAATAGGTACCTGTAACACACAAAACATTATCATACTTTCCTTATTAAATCTCTTTCTTAACTCTTAAAGTTGAACATTTTGGAATACTACCAGATATTCTATAAGCCTCAAACATGGGTTAAGTTGCCGATGCCATGTCTAAGACATGGTCTTACACTAGCTCTCGTGTATAAGTGCTAATGCATGTCCCAGACATGTCTTACACTAGCACGAAGCTTAGCCGATGAATTTCCTAGACACGTCTTACACTGGCACTCATCTCTACGCCGATGCCATGTCCCAAACATGGTCTTACCTTGGCTATCGTAATGTGGCTGATGCATGTCCCAGACACGTCTTACACTAGCCCTTGTCTCAATGCCGATGCCATGTCCCAGACATGGTCTTACACTAGCTCTCACATCACACAATGTTATGACATGAACATCCGGTTTGTTTCCTGGGGTTCTTACTGGATCTTTCTACTTTCTCAATCATAAATATGCATACTCAGTTCAAAATCTAGAAATTCATGCTATATCAAAATCAATAACAATTGAATACATGCGTTTAACAATATAGTTGTATTATTTACATACAACTTACCTTGATTTACAAAAAGTACTTGACTAGACGGCTTAATCGGATTGCTTGGCTTTGCCCCGGTCTAGGCTCAGTTTTGGTAAATCTTGATCTATAATAGCAAAAATGTACTCCTTTAGTCATTAATTACAATTAGGCATTCATAATTTCACATCTTTGGTAAAATGACCATTTTGCCCCTTGGCCTTGACAAAATGACCATTTTACCCTAATATTCGAAAATCAATTTTTTATCAAATTTCTTCGTATTTCAAGCCTAGCTAAACTCTTTTTACTCTTATAGCAACCCCAAATTCTCATTAATATAATCATGCTATAATCTCATAATTATAACAAAATAATTTTACCAACTTCGGTTTTGTGGTTCCGAGACCACTGTTTCGACTAGGCCTTAAATCGGGCTGTTATATTTCTCCCCCTTTAGGGATTTTTGTCTTTGAAAATCATACCAGTGAATAAGTTCGGATATTTCTCTCTCAGAGACTCCTCGGGTTCTTATGTAGCTTCCTCGACTCCATGTCTATGCCACAAAACCTTCACAAGCTTGACCTCTCGAGCTAAGATCTTGACCGGCTCCTCACCATAAGTCATATCCGGAAGAATCTCAACTTCAGTTGGCACAATTACGTACGAAGGGTCAGATCTGTATCGGTGTAACATGGACATGTGAAACACGTCGTGAATCTTTTCTAACTCTGGCAGTAAATCCAAACGGTAGGCAACAGGCCCTACTCTCTCGGTAACCTCATAAGGTCCTAAGAAACAAGGACTCAACTTGCCTTTTCTACCAAATCTGAGGACTTTTCTCCAAAGGGAAACTTTCAAAAGTACCTTATCACCAACCTTAAACTTAATCTCATTTCGTGTCAAATTCACGTAGGATTTTTGTCTATCCGAGGTGGCTTTCAAATAGTTGCGAATCACCTTAACTTTCTCCTCAGCCTCTTTGATCAAATAACCCCGTGAACCTGACTCTCTCTCAACTCAGTCCAGAATAAGGGCGTTTGGCACTTTCGCCCGTACAAAGCCTCATAAGGCGTCATTTTTAGACTCGATTGATAGATGTTATTGTACGCGAATTCAACCAATACTAAGTATTTTTCCCAACTTCCTTGAAATTCAAGAACACAACACCTTAACATGTCTTCTCAGATCTGTATTACTCTTTCCGACTGTCCATCAGTTTGCGGATGAAAGCCCGTACTGAAACTCAACTTGGTTCCTAGAGCCTCTTCCAACTTTTTCCAAAACCTCGAGATGAACCTCGGGTCTCGATCGGATATAATCGATAACGGCACACCATGAAGCCTCACAATTTTAGAAACATATAAGTCGGCCAACTTTTCAAGGGAGTAGTCGGCACGCACTAGTATGAAGTGTGCTGACTTAGTGAGTTTATCGACAATAACCCATACCGCATCTTTCTTTTTCAGGGTTAGTGGCAAACCCGTTACAAAATCTATGGTGATTCGATCCCACTTCCATTTGGGAACCATAATAGGCTGGAGTAACCCAGACGGCACTTGGTGTTCAGCCTTTACTTGCTGACACACTAAACACTTAGAGACAAACTTCGAAATGTCTCTTTTCATTCCCGACCACCAATACATTTTCTTCAAGTCGTTATACATTTTCACGCTACCCGGGTGGACAGACGAACAACCACTGTGTGCCTCTCACAAAATCTTTTAAATGAGCTCACTATCCATGCTACACAAACTCTATCTTTGAACATTATACAACCATCATTACTAGTAAGAAAATCTGACTCAATCTCTGATTCACACTGAATTATCTGAGCTTGCAGTTTCTCGTCATCATTTGAGCTTCACGGATTTCACGAAGAAAAGTCAATCTGGCCCTCAACTCCGCTAAGACTGATCCAACACTAGATATAGTGAACTGAGCGTTCAAGGCTCTCAAGGCAAACAATGACTTCCTACTCAAAGCGTCGGTGACTACCTTCCCCTTTCCCGGATGATAGTCGATAATCAACTCATAATCTTTTATTAGCTCTAACCATCATCGTTGCCTCAAATTCAACTCTTTCTGAGTCATCAGATACTTTAGACTCTTGTGATCAGTAAATACTCGGCATCTCTCACCATACAAATGATGTCGCCAAATCTTCAGTGCGAACACCACAGCTGCCAGCTCTAAATCATGTATCGGATAATTTCTCTAGTAAGGTTTTAACTGCCTCGAGGTATAGGCTATAACCTTGCCTTCTTGCATGAGCACACACCCTAAACCGTTTAGGGAGGCGTCACTAAAAACTACAAATTCTTTGCCCGACTCAGGTTGCACTAAAATTAGGGCTTTGGTTAACAAAGCCTTTAATTTCTCAAAACTCTATTGGCATTCTACTGTCCATTCAAATTTGACAACTTTCTATAAAAGCCTTGTTATCGGTGTAGCTATCATAGAGAATTTGTTTACAAATCGTCTATAGTATCCCTCTAGCCCTAGAAAACTACGAACCTCTGTTACATTTCTCGGCGGTTTCCATTCTGCAATAGCTGAGACTTTATTTGGGTCAACTCTTATTCTGTGACCCCACACAATGTACCCTAGAAATCTGACTTCATTGAGCCAAAAATCGCTCTTACTAAACTTGGCATAGAGTTCCTTATCCCTCAAGGTCTGCAACACGGTTCTCAAATGCTCTGTGTGCTCACTCTCGTTACGCGAATAAACCAAGTTGTCATTAATAAAAACGATGACAAACCTATCCAAATACGGTCGGAGTTCATCAAGTCCATAAATACCGCTGGGGCATTTGTCAATCCAAAAGGCATAACAAGAAATAGTAATGTCCGTATCTTGTCTAAAAAGCAGTCTTCAGTACATCTTGTTCCTTGACTCTTAACTGGTAGTAACCCGACCACAAATCTATTTTAGAAAATACAGTGACTCCTCTCAGTTGATCGAAGAGATCATCAATCCTCGGCAAGGGATACTTGTTCTTCACTGTTACTTTGTTAAGTTGCCTATAGTCGATACATAACCTCATCGACCCGTCTTTCTTTTTCACAAAAAGTACCAGAGCACCCCATGGTGAATAACTCGGTCTAGCAAAACCCTTATCTGTTAACTCTTGCAACTGCACTTTCAACTCTTTCAACTCAGTGGGGGTCATTCTATACAGTGCAATCGAGATTGGTGTTGTCCCAGGAACTAACTCGATACCAAACTCAACTTCTCTTTCTAGAGGTAATCCGGGCAACTCTTCCGGAAAAACATCTATAAACTCACAAACCACTGGTATTGGTTCAATCTTCGACTCAGACACTTGAGTATCCAGCACAATAGCTAGATAAGCCTCACACCTTTTTCTCAAATACTTTTCAGCGTTCAGAGATGATTTATTATACGCGATTTATCCAAGTCACCTAGTCCAACTCGAAGAATATCCCATTTTCACACTTTAACTCAATAATTTTCTTCCCACAGTCAACTACAACACTATGAGAAGTCAACCAATCCATCCCGAGGATTACGTCAAACTCATTGAATGGAAATAACATTAAATTTTCCAGGAAATAATGACCCCTAATTGTCAAAGGACAACTCCTACATACTTGGTCAACTGGAACATATCTACCCAAGGGATTGGACACTCTTATTACAAATTCAGTACACTCTACTATCATGCTCATTTGAGGAATCAGTTCCATACAAATATAGGAGTGGGTAGACCCCGGATCAATCAAAGCAACAACATAAATATCATGAATAGAAAAAGTACTCGTAATCATGTCGGGAGACTCTGCCTCCTCACAGGCACGAATAGCATAAGTCCTCAAAGGCGCTCTACCCTCGAACCTCGCCACCATATCTCTAGTCGTGCCTCTACTGTTAGCTACACTACCAAGATTCTTTTGTGGTCTCCCCCTCAACGGAGCACTGTTTGCCTTCATTTCTTGCTTCCTCTCTCTCTCTCTTCCATCTCAAGGTAATTGCGAATAAAGTGGTCTAGTGATCCACACTTGAAACAGCCCCTCTCATTTACTCGGCATTCACCTAAGTGGCATCTCCCACACTGCAGACACTCTTGCCTATCTAGCCGAGTACTACCAACACTAGCGACCGAAGCAGTTTGGGCTTTAGATGTCATATTCTAATGATTCTTGTTCCTCCTCGAATATCCCACTGAAGCGTTCGATTAGGTAATAATTTTTTCGACCTCTTGGAGGAGGACTGATGCGTCTTCCCCATCTGTCTTCTCTTTAAATCTCGTGACTCAATGGCCGCCTTCTTCCTCTCCTTCACCAGCTCTTCTGCTTTACATGCTCTCACAACGAGCACCACCAATTCTCTTAACTCTATGATGCCCACAAACACTCGAATGTCTTCATTGAGGTTATCCTGAAACCTCTTACACAGTAGTTTCAGTAGATACGCATTCTCGTGCACATTTGCTAAGCTTCACAAAGACACGCTTATACTCCGTCACAGTCTTACTACCTTGCTTCAACTCTAAAAATTCCTTCCTTTTCTAATCCAAGAACCTCTAGCTAATATACTTCTTTCGAAACTCTTCTTGGAAGAATTCCTAAGTGATCCTCTCTCTCAGTACAATAGATATGAGAGTGTTCCACCACTGATAAGCCGAGTCTCGTAGGAGTGACACGGCACACTTCACGCACTCATCAGGTGTGCATGATAGCTCATCGAATACCCTCATGGTATTTTCTAGCCAAAACTCTACTCTCTCCCGGTCATCATCTACACTAGCCCAAAATTCCTCAGCCCTAGCTTCCGGATCTTGTCTACCAGAGGCTTCTCTCTCCTGAACATGTCCGCACCTTGCGGAGCCACCGAGGCATATTGAGGAATCAGAGGAGGTGGGGGAGGTGGAGTGTTCGGGTTCGTACGAACGAACTCTATATACCAAGCATCCATCATTCGAAGGTAAGCTTCCCTAGCCCCTCTGCCTTAGCCCATACTTACGGGCTCACTCTCTACCAGCGCGATCCCTTCTGCGAGAGCCAGCGCTTTACTTTCCACGTCATGCATCATGGTTCTATCAGGATCCATTACTATATAAAAACACAATTTATAGGTGTCAAGAATCGTCATACTATCAATATATATTTATGGCATGTATGGCTAGACTCGTACTTTAACTAGGTTAGTCCTAGAACCGACTAAACCATTCTCTGATACCACTAAATGTAACACCCCTCGCCCATATCAGACGCTGGGACAGGGTTCAAGGTGTCACCAGACTTAACTCAAACATACGCATGTAAAACTGGGCCATAAAATTTTGATCAATTTAAAACTTTTCATTTCATACTCATCCTGTCCCTTAATATGACTTACGAGACCCAAAACATACATTCGAGATGATTTAAGTTTAAACTGAGAACTTAAGAAAAACTTGAAAAAGTTCATGCCTTAAGGTTCCACATGCCCGTATGACTCGAGACACGCCCATGCCCTTAGCTCGTGTACAACACTGACTTTAAGGCACGGCTGTGACAGCCCTAAATTGACCCTAGTCGGGAAGTGGTTTCGGGACCGCTAAGCCGAGTCACCGAAGTATTTGGATGTGATAATTATTGTCTAGAATATGTGAATATGAATGTGTGAAAGTTTTAAACTTCGATTTAGTCGATTGCATGTGAACCTAGTTAATAGGACTTATGTGTGACACTTTTGAAATGCGATAGGTTAATTTATAAGGACCTATTTAAGCATGTAGTGAAAATATTGGCTTTGCATGTCAAATACTCCTTTTGTGTGCATAGTGGCCGGCCATGATGGAGCATATATTAGACTATGTGGTAAATTTCCATGAAGTGGTCATTATTTTAAGTAAAAGAAAAGAAATAATAAAAGAAATACTAAGGATACTAAAAGAAAAAAAAAAGAAAGAGGGAGGTTATCACCTTGTTCTTCTTGGCCGATTGTAGAGAGGAAGATAGGAGGGTAGCATTCGGTCACTTGAAGCTTGAGAAGGTTAGTAAAATTTTGTTAGTTTTGAAATTTTAAGCTTAGTTTAAGTCATTTAGCTAGCTCCATATTAGCCCATTTGAAAACTTGGAATTTTTGATGGATGGATGGAGCATTCGGCTATGGTTATTAAAGAAGGAATTTGATTATTTCCTTTAAGTTTTGATGAAGAATGTGTTGAGTAAATTAGGGGTTTGAACACTTAAGGATTCGGCATTGTTCATGATTTTTTTTAGAAGGTGAGTTTGAATGATATGAGTAATGTCATGTATGGGTTTCGGCTTTGATAAGTAAAAATGTAAGGGTAATTGAAATGAATAATTGGAGGCTTAATCATCAAGAGGTTCGGCTATGGACTATAAGTGTTAGCTAATTCGGCACAAGAGTATAAATGTTAATTACTTTATAATTGAAGCCTTGAAGAATAGGTTGTGGATCATTAAAGTGTTGAAGGTTAAATCTTTAAGCTTGGTTAATTTGGACATTCGGCTATTCTCATGACACTAGATACAAGGGTGTGAAAGGTTATCTATATATATATATATAAGTTTAATTTATTCATGGTAACTTGGCATGTGGATTGGATATATGTTAGTTAATATATGCATTTGGAGGTGATGTGTTAAATAATTAGGTATACGGGTTGGTTTCATTATTGAGTATAAGGGCTAAGTGTTTTAAATTGCCTTTGATGTATACATGTTTATATTGAAATATTAAGGCTATGTTAGCCAATTGAGGGTTTCGGCCAAGATATTCAAATAGATTGGTGTGAATGTTTGAGTGATGAATTTGACTCTTGTGTCGAGTTGGGATGATATGTGTATTTATATAAAACTAAATGATGCTAAATAAATTCGATTATACATGGTATTGAGCTAGTATCATGTTCGTTGGTACATGAGTAGAGCATATGTTTGATGTTTAATATCTAGTTAATAACATCTTTTGTACTTAGTTGTATGGTATACATGTATTAAATCGAATCGCTAATTTGATAAGTTATTTAATAAAATCTACTTGTTGAATCAAGCTCAAGAGCCAAGGGGGTCAAAATCTGATAAAGGAAAGGAAAAAGTGATCAGTAGTCTATCCACAACTATTCAAAGTATCCGAGGTAAGTCTTCGAGGAATGACCCTACTTGAATTATATTGAAATGATTAGTCATACTATGACGGATAGTCGAATGTGCATAGAGACTAAGTTATAAAGCCAATCGAAATCATGCTCTTTGTGAGTGGCTATTGAGCCGAAATTTGAAAGGTTTAATAAATGATTTGTGTTTGAGCCTTAGTAACGAAAATAAGATATGGATGTGTTAAGATTATAGATATATGTGTGCATGAGCATTTGATATATCCGGGCTAAGACCCGAAGGCATTTGTGCGAGTTGATATATCCGGGCTAAGACCCGAAGGCATTTGTGCGAGTTGATAAATCCGGGCTAAGACCCGAAGGCATTTGTGCGAGTTGATATATCCGGGCTAAAACCCGAAGGCATTTGTGCAAGTTGATATATCCGGGCTAAGACCCGAAGGCAATTATGCAAGTTGATATATCCGGGCTAAGACCCGAAGGCATTCGTGCGAGTTGCTATACCCGGGTTAAGACCCGAAGGCAATTGTGCTTGCGGTTATATCCGGCTAAATTTTGAAGAGACTTGGGTTTGAATGTGAGCGTTTTGTGCTGTAACTAATTCAATTAATACGCTCGACTAACCCGAACGATAAGGTATGTTTGCATGTGCTTCGGAAAAGTCGATTCGTTTTAAATAGTATTCGTGCAATCGGCTAACGAACTTTCGGCTTTTAGATAGGTTGATACCTTGTGTGTATATATGTTGATGAAGTGTGAAGTAAGTATGATTATGAGAATGTGTATCAATAAAGTGATTCAGTTAGCTATGTGAATGTAATACTTTAGTCAAAGCTGATTTCATTACTTGAAACTTACTAAGCTTAAATTGCTTACCCGGTTGCTTTGGCTCTCTGTTTTATAGATTTTGTTCGTTAGCTATCGGATTCGGGATCAACGAAGTCGAAGTCATCCACACTATCAAAGCTCTTTTGGTACTCTTTTTGTTGAACTCTGGATATGGCATGTATAGGACTACCCCTTGTTGTTTTAAGTACTTTTTGTGATGTATGTGTGTACAGCCATGCGAAAATGGCTTGTAGAAGTGGAGTATGGCATTAGACCATTTGTGTTTATGTATGTTTATATGGTTTCATGATGTGACTATGGTTTGGAATGGAAGTGTTGGGCAAATGATCAGCCATTGGAATGGCTAAATATGATCATATGTGGACCCATGTATGACGAATCCCTAGTTGGTCCATGGTAACCACGGAACAGGTAAAGTTTACCTTGAAAACAGATGCTGACAGCAGCAGTGGTGTGGATTTGAAAAATCACAAAAATTTGTAGGAATGGAGTTAAATAGTGAATAAATTGTGTAATCGAACCTTGATGAATCTATTTTCATATGAAAGTAACAAAAAAATCATATGGACAGTATATTAAGAGATATTAAAGTTCTCGTGAAACAGGGCCAGAACGGTTTCTGGATCTCCTGTTTCGAATTTGATAAGTCACCATAAACTATCCAGAGATAATTAGAAGCCATGCCTTATATGTGTGGATTCCCCTTTGAGTCTAGTTTCATTAGAAACAAACGGTATCAGTATTGGAGCCCTGTACAAGGAGATATCCAAGTCGTAATGCGCAAAGGTCAGGGTAGTCGATCCCTGTAACATGGGAGACTTTGACTAATAAACTGTACTAATTGGGCATACCAAAAATTCTAAAAAAAAATTATGTAGATGGGCATATGAGTCTAGTTTCAGGGAAAAATCACGAAACAAATTTTCGAGTTGTGAAACTCAAGATATGATTTTTAAAGCGACTATTACGCAGATTGGCAGTGTCTGGAAAATTTTTAAAAGTCTGTTAACACCTCGTGTTCGACTCCGGTGACGGTCTCGGGTTCGGGGTGTTACATTTGATTCGTATCAGAGCTACGGTTTAGTCGATTCTAGGACTACCGTAATGTGTTGGGGTCTAGCTATACATGCCATTTTATGTGATTAATTGATAGTGTGGTGATTTCTGACATTTGCAAATGTGTTTATTTATAGTAATGGATCCCGATCCCGACCGAGCGGTAGCTGATGATCTTGAGAGTGTAGCGCCTGCTCCCGCACAAGGGACAGCGCCGGTGGACTCTCAACCTAATGCTAGTAACCCGAATGATGAAGCTAGACAAGCTTTCTATAGAGTGATGAATGATTGGTTCAACCAATACATTCGAACTAATACGGCTGTTCCACAACCTCCATTCCCGACTAATACAACCCCCGCACCTACAATACCTCCGGTAACTGACCAAATAAGGTCAAATAAGCCCCCAGTTGACAGAATCCGAAAACATGGGGCCACTGAATTTAAGGCTACGGATAGCGACGATGCCGAGCAAGCTGAATTTTGGTTGGACAACACTATCCGGGTACTCGATGAGCTATCTTGTACACCCGATGAATGCCTAAAGTGTACTATCTCCTTGCTACGCGATTCTGCCTACTATTGGTGGAGTACTCTGACTTCTGTTGTGCCCCGAGAGCAAGTAACTTGGGAGTTTTTCCAAACTGAGTTTCGGAAAAAGTATATCAGTCAGAGATTTGTTGATCAAAAACGGAAGGAATTTCTTGAGCTTAAGCAAGGTTCTATGTCAGTTACTGATTACGAGCGAAAATTTGTTAGACTTAGTAGATACGCTCGGGAATGTGTTTCGTCCGAGGCTATCATGTGTAAACACTTCGAGGATGGGCTGAATGAAGATATAAAAATGTTCGTTGGCATTCTTGTGTAACACCCCGAACCCGAGACCGATACCGGAGTCGAACACGAGGTGTTAACTGACTTTAACCCCTTACAAAATTTATTTTCCAGACACTGCCCAATCTGTGTACTAGTCGTTTTAAAAATCATATCTTGAGGTTCGTAACTCGAAAATCAGTTCGTAATTTTTCCCAGAAACTAGACTCATGTGCCTATCTATGAAATTTTTTCTAGAATTTTTGGTTGGGCCAATTAGTACAGTTTATTAGTCAAAGTCTCCCAAGTTGCAGGGGTCGACTACACTGACCTTTGCCCATTACGACTTGGATATCTCCCTGCACGGGGCTTCAATACTGATGCTGTTTGTTTCTATGAAAACTAGACTCAGAGAGGAATCTGTACATATATGGTACGACCCCTAATTATCTCTGGTTAATTTATAATGAATTTCCAAAGTCGGAGCAGGGAATCCAGAAACCGTTCTGGCCCTGTCCCACTATAATCTGATTATCTCTTAATATACTGCCCATATGATCTTTTCGTTACTTCCTCATGAAAGCAGACTCATCGAGCTTCGATTACATAATTTATTCATCAATTAATTCCACTCCTACTATTTTTAGTGATTTTTCAATCTCATGACACTGCTGCTGCCAGCATCTGTTACGAAAGTGACTAGGTCCATCTCATGCCTACCCTTGATCCAACTCAATCGAACATTCGTGCCATTTTCGCATGGCTTAAAGTTTACATGCCAAAATTCAAACACAACGTAATAGCTTATACATGCCAAAATGTTCTTCTAAGCCAACTAAGAAGAAAGTACCAAAACTTGCTATCCGGTGTGATGACTTCGATGACGGCCCGACCCCGCAAAAAAAATAGATGAGTCCAAGCAACCTATAATGGGTGACAAGGAAACATCGAGTGAGTTTATAACTCAGTAAGTCATAAGCAATGCACTACCATCAATCAATAACATTATCACAAGAGGAAAGAAAATGGAACGAGACAATTTACTCCATCCATACCGAACCATACCATAGTTCCTCCAACCTATCGATTCAATTTCATATCAATTCATGCATTCACAATCCATATACTCATCAATAGGACATTGAAGCATTTACATAAATCAATTTATTTTCGTTACAATCAAACGACTAAACGGCCTTTCACCCATCCTACGATAAATTTTATGTACGTGGCTTCAAGTATAGTTGTCACATAGGTTCAACTTACCGAGCTCAACACCAAGTATAAGCATAGCACCTATTAGCCATGTACTCAAGACACTTACCCGATCCGCTGTCCGCGATCGACTCAATAGTGTCGCACACATAGTGTCCATAATGATTCACGAATGTATATTGAGCCCGCACACTCAGTGCTATATAATCAACTCGCACACTTAGTGCTACGTAATCAAATCGCACACTTAGTGCTACATAGTCAAACTCGCACACTTAGTGCCGCATGGTCAATTCGCACACTTAGTGCATCATATTCATTTCGCACACTTAGTGCAACATAGTCAAATCGCACACTTAGTGCTGTACAATTTAATCCCGCGCACTTAGCGCCAATCTCATGGTCATAAATGGTTATCCCGCACGTTTAGTGCCGAGATCAACAACTCAGTACATCTTACCTCTTTTCTTTCATTCAACAATTTCATCATCATATACGTACATGCATATATATATATGTATATTTATTCATTCCATTCAGCATCAATACATAAACATTATGACCATTTGAAATAATACCAACTACATGCTTAATGACTTACCTCGTGTTGGGTAAGACGGTTCCAACTCGGCTACTCGATAACCTTTTCTTTGCCTTGCTCGATTCACCTCCTTTAACTCCTTGAGCTAAATCAATAATTTAACTAGTTTAACCACCTTGCTAAATATTTACAATCCAATTTCACATGTATATGTATGTTAGTATATTCAGCTAATAACCTCATGCAACTACCAAAGCCGAATCAACTAAATATACTTATGAATATATATATATCATCATCGAAATCACCTAAGCTTAGACATCAATTTTTAATTCCAAGCAAGTTGCCGAATGCAACCTTACTAAATTTTCATGGATTCAAGTCATGGATTCAATATACCATTACCATGAAATCAACAACCAAAAATTCATAGACAATTTAGGAAAATCACATTACAAATCTCATATTCAAGCAAAGACCATGGCCGAAATGCACATATGACCACATAACAAAAATATTGAACCTTTGGTTGCCTAACTAGCTTAACATCCATCAAATTTTAAATCAAGAAACTCACCTCATCTATAATCAACCCTCAATACCCTAAAGCATCAAAAACGACATCAAAGAAATACAACCATCCATGGCCGAATGTCATCTTCTTAACTTTACAAAAAAAAAACATTTGCCATGAGCTAGCTTCTATACTTGATGGCCACTCCAAATATACAAAGATTTTCAATGATAGAGCATTAACATACCTTAATCCACTTAAAGGACCACCTTGGCCGAATCTTGCTTCCTCTTCTTCCTCTAGTTAGAACAATTGCAAAAGAAAGAAAACATGAACACTCCTTCTTCCCTCCTTATTAAGCATTCAAACTCCCTCATTTTTCATGCCACAACATCAAACACTCCTCCTAGGCACAAGCAATGGCCGAATTCTTTCCAAGTTTTTTTTCTCCCCTTCTTTTTCTTGGTTTTTCGGCTAGGAGATGGCAAGTATGACACCCATTTTTTTTTGTTCCCTTTTCTATTATTATCCCCATCATTTGTTCACCAAAAGAAAACATATTAAATTAGAATGAGTGGAGCATCATCACTCCTTGGCCGGCCACCATGAATTTTATGGGCAATTTGACATGCAAAGCCATGCTTCCTCACCCTATTATTAATTACTCCTTATAATTCATCTATCATCTTTTCTAACTTCGTCAACTAGGTCCTTTTTGAATTAATTCACAATCCTAATGCTAATATTAAGCATTTAATTTCTCATATATTCACTGTCACACAACAATTTATGCAATTAAAACACGAAAATAAATTTTTGTCTCGGTAATGTGGTCTCGAAACCACATTCCGACCAGGGTCTAATTTGGGTTGTCACAACTCTCCCCCACATAAGAAATTTTCGTCCCCGAAAATCTTACCGGTAAATAAATTTGGATATCGATCCTTCATAGAGTCCTCAAGTTCCCAAGTGGCTTCTTCAATTCCGTGTTTATGCCACAGTACTTTCACTAATGAGATTTTCCTGTTTCGTAGTTCCTTTACTTCATGTGCTAAAATACGAACTGGTTCTTCTTCGTAACTTAAATTAGATTGAATCTCGATCTCCGATGGAGGAATTACGTGCGATGGATCGGACCTATATCGTCGAAGCATCGAGACATGAAAAACGTTGTGAATCTTTTCGAGCTCAGGGGGCAAAATTAATCGGTATGCAACGGGTCCAACTCGTTCGGATACTTCGTACGGACCGATGAACCTCGGACTCAATTTGCCCTTACGACCAAATCTAAGCACCTTCTTCCAGGGTGAAACTTTGAGAAATACTTTGTCTCCAACCTGATATTCAATGTCTTTTCTTTTCAAATCCGCATACGATTTCTGACGATCTGTGGCTACCTTCAGACTTTCACGGATTACCCTTACTTTCTGTTCGGCATCTCTAATCAAATCAACTCCGAAAATTTTACTTTCACCGAGCTCAGTCCAAAACAATGGTGTACGGCATTTACGACCGTACAAAGCCTCGTAAGGTGCCATCTTAATACTTGATTGGAAACTATTGTTGTAAGCGAATTCGATCAAAGGTACATACCGTTCCCATGAACCACTAAACTCAAGGATGCAGCATCTCAGCAGATCCTCGAGTATCTGAATTATCCGCTCGGATTGACCATCGGTTTGGGGATGAAAAGCGGTGCTAAAATGCAGCTTGGTACCCAAAGCTTCTTGCAATTTCTTCCAAAATCGCGAGGTGAATCTCGGATCTCTATCCGACACGATAGAAATAGGTACTCCATGTAATCTCACAATCTGAGAAACATACAATTCGGCTAGTTTATCCAATGAAAAATCCGTACGCACGGGGATAAAGTGAGCCGACTTAGTCAGCCTATCAACAACAACCCAAATCGCATCCTTCTTACTTGCGGACAATGGCAGTCCGGACACAAAGTCCATTGTGACTCGGTCCCATTTCCACTCGGGTATCATGATCGGCTGAAGTAACCCTGAAGGCACTTGATGTTCCGCTTTCACTTGTTGACATATTAAACATCTCGAAACAAAGTCGGAGATGTCTCGCTTCATACCATGCCACCAAAACCGACGTTTCAAGTCGTTGTACATTTTCGTGCTCCCCGGGTGAATTGACATTCGGCTACAATGGGCTTCGTTCAGGATCATCGGAATGAGTTCCGAATTCCTTGGAACGCACAAACGACTTCTAAACCTCAAACAACCATCATCATCAATCTGAAACTTCGATTCCTTGTTCGGAACACACTCAGCTCGTTTTGCAACCAATTCATCATCGACTTTCTGAGCTTCACGAATTTGATGAGTCAATAATGGTTTGGCTTTTAATTCAGCTACTAACACATTGTCAGGTAGAACAGACAAGTGTACATTCATCGCTCGCAAAGCAAACAGTGATTTCCGGCTTAAGGCGTCCGCAACCACATTAGCCTTTCCCGGGTGGTAATCAATGACAAGCTCGTAATCTTTCAACAACTCAAGCCAACGTCTTTGTCGCAGATTCAAGTCTCGTTGACTCATCAAATATTTGAGACTTTTGTGATCCGAAAACACATGGCACTTCTCGCCAAACAAATAATGTCGCCATATTTTCAATGCAAACACAATGGCGGCTAGTTCGAGATCATGGGTCGGATAATTTCTCTCGTGTGGCTTCAATTGTCTCGACGCATAGGCCACAACTCGACCTTCTTGCATCAATACGCAACCCAACCCAAGTAGGGATGCGTCACTATAAATGACAAACTCTTTACCCGATTCGGGTTGCACCAAAATTGGAGCTTCAGTCAGATGAGTTTTCAGTTGATCGAAGCTTTTCTGACATTTCTCCGTCCATTCGAACTTAACATCCTTCTGAAGTAGCTTCGTCATTGGTGTGGCTATCATCGAGAAACCTTTGACAAATCGTCGGTAATAACCGGCGAGCCCTAGAAAGCTCCGGACTTCGGTAACATTTCTCGGAGGCTTCCAGTTAAGTATGGCTGAAATTTTGCTCGGGTCAACTCGAATACCCGATGCGGATACCACATGACCCAAGAAGCTAACCTCTCTTAACCAGAACTCACACTTACTGAACTTAGCATATAACTGCTTATCCCGCAAAATTTGCAACACTTGCCTCAGATGCTCAGCATGTTCGGTCTCATCTCTTGAATAGACCAAGATGTCATCAATAAACACAACTATGAACCGATCCAAATACGGCCTAAAGATCCGATTCATCAAATCCATAAACACCGCAGGGGCATTAGTGAGCCCAAACGGCATCACTAAGAACTCGTAGTGACCGTACCTCGTTCTGAAAGCAGTTTTGGGTACGTCCGAATCTCGAATCCGCAACTGATAATAACCCGATCTCAAATCTATCTTTGAAAACACCGATGCTCCCTTTAATTGATCGAACAGATCATCAATACGCGGTAACGGATACTTATTCTTTATCGTCACTTTATTCAGTTGACGATAATCAATGCACAACCTCATGGTTCCGTCCTTCTTTTTCACGAACAATACTGGTGCACCCCAAGGTGAGAAACTCGGTCGAGCGAAACCTCTATCCGTCAATTCTTGCAACTGAGCTTTCAACTCTTTTAACTCGGTTAGTGCCATACGATACGGAGCGATCGAAATTGGCGTAGTTCCAGGTACAAGCTCAATACCAAACTCTACCTCCCAAACAGGTGGCAAACCCGGTAACTCTTCAGGAAAAACATCCGGGTATTCACAAACCACCGGCACCGATTCGGGTTTCTTTTCTAACTCCTTGTCATCAAGTACATACGCGAGGTATGCTTCGCACCCTTTCCTTACATATTTCTGGGCCAACATCGCTGATATTACAGCTGGCAACCCCCTTAAGTCCGCAGACTCAACTCGGATTATTTCGTTATTTGCGCACCTCAAATCGATAGTCTTGCTTTTGCAATTCACAACCGCATCATGCGCGGTTAACCAATCCAAACCAAGAATAACATCAAACTCGTCGAACGGCAAAAGCATCAAATCGGCCGGAAACAGGATTCTCGGATTATTAGAGGGCATCTCTTACACACTTTATCAACAAGTACGCATTGACCCAAAGGGTTTGACACTCGAATTACTAGCTCAGTAGACTCAACAGGTAGAGTCTTACTGGATGCTAAGGTTTCGCATACATATGAATGAGTAGAGCCAGGGTCAATCAATGCAATCACATTAGTATCAAAGAGAGTGAAGGTACCAGTGATGACGTCGGGGGAGGATGCCTCCTCTCGTGCGCGAATGGCATATGCTCTAGCAGGAGTACGGTTCTCGGCGCGATCGGCCGTATCAGAGGCCCCCCTCTGACTACCACCCCTGCCTCCTAAAAATCTCGGTGGTCTACCTCTAGATGTCACTCCACTAGGTCTTGCACCTTGAATCTTATTCTTCTCATCCAGCTCCGTGCAATCTCTAATGAAGTGGTCCTTCGAACCGCATCCGTAACAGGCCCTGGTAGTAGACTTGCCCCAACATTCACCTAGGTGTCGTCTTCCACATTGGGGACATTCAGGTTTCTCGTGACGATTATTGCCCACACTAGCTACTGAAGTAGCTCGGGAGCCCATCGACGGTCTTGCCCTGATGGAAATTCCCGCAGTCGCCCTCGACTTATTAATGTCCTCCCTGAACTTCTTTACAGCTGAGAACGGAGCTTTACCCGTCGATCTTTTACGATAATCTCTAGCTTCAAATTCAGCCTTCCTCTTCTCCTTTCCAAGTTCTTCCGCCTTGCAGGCTCGTTCGACTAGTGTTACGAATTCTTTTATTTCCAAAATACCCATTAGTAGCTTTAAATCTTCATTCAATCCTTCCTCGAATCTTTTGCACATAGCAACCTCATCAGCTACACACTCCCGGGCATACCTACTAAGTCTTACGAATTCATGTTCGTATTCAGATACAGTCATACGGCCTTGCTTGAGTTCCAAGAACTCCTTACGCTTCTGATCAATGAACCGTTGGCTAATAAATTTCTTCCGGAATTCCGTTTGAAAGAAGTCCCAAGTTACTCGCTCGTTCGGGACTATGGAAATCAAGGTCCTCCACCAATAGTAGGCTGAGTCTCGCAACAAAGATACAGCACATTTTAGACATTCGTCGGGTGTGCATGACAATTCATCGAACACCCGAATAGTGTTATCAAGCCAGAACTCGGCCCTTTCGGCATCATCAGTTACTATGGCCTTGAACTCCTCGGCCCCATGCTTCCTAATCAAGTCTACAGGTGGCTTACTCAGCCTCACAGGATCCGCGACTGATGGCATTACAGGCTCTTGGGGTGGATTATTCAAATTTGGGAATTGTTGGACAGCCGGGTTGGTTCGGGCATATTGCGCGACCCACTCATTCATCATGGTAAAGAAGGCTTGTTTAGCCCCCTCACCTTGATTATTCGCAGATGACTAAGGTTCAACAGGCGGCGTCCCTTGTGCAGGAGCAGCCGCTACGCTCTCAACGTCATCCGCTAGGGTTCTTTCTTCACCAGGATCCATTTACTAATCAAAACAAAAACATTTCAACCGTCAGAAGTCATCACCCTTTTAAACATTAACATTATGGCATGTATAGCTAGACTCATACGTGCTATGGTAGTCCTAGAACCGACTAAACCATAGCTCTGATACCAATAAATGTAACACCCTGAACCCGAGACCGATACCGGAGTCGAACACGAGGTGTTAACTGACTTTAACCCCTTACAAAATTTATTTTCCAGACACTGCCCAATCTGTGTACTAGTCGTTTTAAAAATCATATCTTGAGTTTCGTAACTCGAAAATCAGTTCCGTAATTTTTCCCAGAAACTAGACTCATGTGTCCATCTATGAATTTTTCTAGAATTTTGGTCTGGCCAATTAGTACATTTTATTAGTCAAAGTCTCCCAAGTTGCAGGGTCGACTACACTGACCTTTGCCCATTACGACTTGGATATCTCCCTGCACGGGGCTTCAATACTGATGCTGTTTCTTTCTATGAAAACTAGACTCAGAGAGGAATCTGTACATATATGGTACGACCCCTAATTATCTCTGGTTATTTATAATGAATTTCCAAAGTCGGAGCAGGGAATCCAGAAACCGTTCTGGCCCTGTCCCACTATAATCTGATTATCTCTTAATATACTGCCCATATGATCATTTCGTTACTTCCTCATGAAAGCAGACTCATCGAGCTTCGATTACATAATTTATTCATCAATTAATTCCACTCCTACTATTTTTAGTGATTTTTCAATCTCATGACACTGCTGCTGCCAGCATCTGTTACGAAAGTGACTAGGTCCATCTCATGCCTACCCTTGATCCAACTCATCGAACTTCGTGCCATTTTCGCATGGCTTAAAGTTTACATGCCAAAATTCAAAACAACGTAATTTATACATGCAAATGTTCTCTAAGCCTAAAGAAAGTACAAATTGCTATCCGTGTGACTTCGATGCGGCCGACCCCAAAATAGATAGTCCAGCAACCTATAATGGGTGACAAGGAAACATCGAGTGAGTTTATAACTCAGTAAGTCATAAGCAATGCACTACCATCAATCAATAACATTATCACAAGAGGAAACAAAATGGAACGAGACATTTACTCCATCCATACCGAACCATACCATAGTTCCTCCAACCTATCGATTCAATACATATCAATTCATGCATTCACAATCCATATACTCATCAATAGGACATTGAAGCATTTACATAAATCAATTTATTTTCGTTACAATCAAACGACTAAACGGCCTTTCACCCATCTACAATAAATTTTATGTACGTGGCTTCAAGTATAGTTGTCACATAGGTTCAACTTACCGAGCTCAACACCAAGTATAAGCATAGCACCTATTAGCCATGTACTCAAGACACTTACCCGATCCGCTGTCCGCGATCGACTCAATAGTGTCGTACAATAGTGTCCATAATGACTCACGAATGTATATTGAGTCCGCACATCTCAGTGCTATATAATCAACTCGCACACTAGTGCTACGTATCAAATCGCACACTTAGTGCTACATAGTCAAACTCGCACACTTAGTGCGCATGGTCAATTCGCAACTTAGTGCATTATATTCATTTCGCACACTTAGTGCAACATAGTCAAATCGCACACTTAGTGCTGTACATTTAATCCCGCGCACTTAGCGCCATCTCATGGTCATAATGGTTATCCCGCACTTTAGTGCGAGATCACAACTCATACATCTTACCTCTTTTTTTCATTCACAATTTTCTTCATATGTACATGCTATATTATATGTTATTTATTCATTCCATTCAGCATCAATACATAAACTTATGACATTTGAATAATACCAACTACATGCTTAATGACTTACCTCGTGTTGGGTAAGACGGTTCAACTCGGCTACTCATAACCTTTCTTTGCCTTTGCCGATTCACTCCTTTACTGC